>NW_008331606.1:3279964-3314330 GCF_000622305.1 Nannospalax galili
GAAAGGAAGGAAGGAAGGAAGGAAGGAAGGAAGGAAGGGAAGGGAAGGAAAGAAAAAGTCTATCCACTCTGTTGAAGTAGAAACTGCCAGAATCAAAAAATGATACAAATTCATCACTGACATTCCCAAATTCACTTGTGTCCATCCTAGTGAGTGAGCTCCATCTCTAAGGCACAGAAATCACTAGTCTGATTTTGCCACCTAGAAGAGATTTATCTTTGGTGGAGTTTCACACAAGTGAGAGAATCTACTATGCAGTTTTCCTACCAATATTCTTTAACATAATGTTTTTATAATTTCTCCATGTTTTTGAACAGAGCAATAACGTTACTTAATGTCCTTATCCGCCCATCTGGATAGCAACAAGTTTTTGTCAATATACCACTAATAAAAATTTGTTAGTTTACAGGCTTTGAGTGCCCTCAACAAATCTATTGCAAGTACTTATGTATAATTTTTTCTCTAAAGTAAATGTCTAAAAGATGAAGTGCTGGGTCATAAGGCTGTGTATGTTATTTCATAAAAAACCGATAAATTACTTTCTAAAGGGGTTGTAACATTTTGCATTCCCACAATGTTTCAGACTTCCACTTGTTCCACCTTTTTGCTAATGTTTATAGTTTTAAGTCTTTTTTAAATATTTTATTGATTATTTTTATTTTATGTATATGAGTGTATTGCCCACATGTATCTGAATGCACCCATATCATGCAATACTGCAGAGGTCAGAAGAGGGCGTCGGATTCCCCTGGAACTAAGTTAAGGACAATTTGTAGCCACCGTGTGGGTGCTGAGACTCGAACTCAAGTGCTCTGCAAGAGCAGTCAGTGCTTCTAACCACTGAGCATCTCTCCAGCCCCAGTTTGAAGTCTTTAACTTGTCACTGAAATATTCATAGTTATATTTCGCTGTGAGTTTAGTTTGCACTTCCCAGAAAAGTAATAATGTTTAGCATCTTTTCACATGCTTTTTGACCATTTCTATATCTAATTTTGAATTTAAAAAGTTTGTAAATAAAAACTGAGCATTTGTCTTGACCATGATTTAAAGCAATGTGTGGAAAATGATAGAATTGTTGCAGGAAAAACTTTTCTGCTTTTGTCTTTTATATGTATCTCATATAATTTCAAAAACTGGTAAATAAAAATATTACATGATCTCACAATCATGAGTTCATGATATACCCCAATAATGCCATATTTTTATTTCTTTAATTAAAGGGGAGCATTGGCACAAGGTCTTGCATATCTCAGGCTGACCTCAAACTCACTATGTAATGAGTTTGAATCCCTGATCCTTGAATCCTTGATCCTCCTGCCTCCATATCCCAAGTGTTGGGATTATAGATTTATAACAACATGATCAGTTTGGGATCAAATCCAGAGCTTCGCATCTACTAAATGAACACTTTAACAGCTATGAATCCTTGATCTTCCTGTCTCCATATCCCAAGTGCTGGGATTATAGGTGTGTACCAACATGATCAGTTTGGGATTAAATTCAGAGCTTCTCATCTACTGAGTGAACACTTTAGCAACTGTGCTACACACTCAGTTGATGTCATAAAACTAGGTCAAAAGTAAAATTATCAAACTATGTCCTATATATTCTGTATGGTCAAGATACATACAGGGTTGGAGATGTAACTCAGTGGTAGAACACTTGCCTTAGCTGTGTGAATCCATGAGTTCCATCCCCTGAACCACAGAAAACAGCAAAAAAAGGGCATCATGTTGAATATAGCATCAGTTATATTACATTTAAAAACACACTACATATGCTAAGTTTATGTTAGTATTACTGGTACTTATCAAATTCTACCCATAGTTATTTGCAGTATTAAATTTCTAGTTAGCCTAATAATTTAATTCAAAAATGGAGAAATAATATTTCATTGTTAACTGTTCTTACTATACCATGGAATTATGCACTGTTCTTCTCAGTCTTTGGAATAGACATGAATATCTGGACATTCAGTGCAGGCAGAACAGCTACCTTCAACTTTGAATTATCTTGTCTAATTCTCCAGTACACCACATGAATATGGCATTCCATTTGTGTCAAAATACACAGTTTTGGAAAGTACAAAATTTTTCTACCACAAACATAGCTATCATTCATAGATGACGATCTTATTGTCTGTCAGAATACTCTTCCTGACAAGTACTTCTCTTCATTGGCCCTAATATCAACATACTCCAACATGACATTATGTTATATTGTAAGGTACATTAAAGAACAATAATAAAAAGTAAAAAGTAAGAGACTGGCCCCATTTTGGAAGGTGTGCCACCTTCACATAATATACCTATGCAAAGACATGTTTATATCCAATTACTAATCAATATATTCAGTAAAGTTGAAAGATTTTAAGTACACAACCCTCCAGTGTCATAGCATCAAACCTGTAGCCAAAACAAGAAATACCTTTGGCAATTCAAAGAAGAAGTGTACCACCCACCATCTAGTATAATACAATAAAATTTAGCTTATCTTGCTTCCTTTTCCCTTCTATAATTTCAACCTGGTGGTATTATTTTTTGCTAGCCCCCCTAAAAAGGTATGTCTTCCCTATGCTAGTCCTCAATCCTTTCATTTCATAAGTATAATTTGAATTATTAAGGTATTTTTCTTTCTGTGATCTTTGAAGGTTCTCACATGACAGCAACTTTGAAGAGTACTATTCAAAGGGTCCTTTATAACTTTGCCTAGCGTTCATGGGTAAGCCAAACACAACCAATGCTTTGAGGAATACTTCTGATGATCTACTTAGTGAAAACTCAATAGTTCAATATATTTCAAGAAAATTGACTCCAACAAAAAAAGATTCTTTCATATAAGAAGCTTCTTTCAAAATAACAAGATACTAAAAAGGAAAAGATCTTGGGAAAATAGCAATAGAGGAAAATTTCCTTAGCTTGATAAAGAGTATCTTACCAAAAAAGTTAATATTATTCTTAAAACTGAAAGAATACTTTGCTCCTCAGAGTGGAAACAAAGCAAGCACAACCATTCTTACCTCACTTGTTTGACATAATCTTGTAAGTTTTAGCTAGTATCATAAGGCAAGATTTAAAAAGAAAAATACATGTAACAGAAAGAAACAAAGCAATCCCTATTTGCAGATAATACTCATTCTACACTCATTCTAAAGCATAAAAAAACCTCATAGAACTGATGTGAAATGCAAATTGACCCATAAAAGATGCAGATTTTTATACACTAGCAAGCACAACTGAGCACCAAAATTAAATATAATAGAATTTATAATTGCTTACAAAGTGAATGTCTTTGGGCTGGTGAGATGGTTCACCTGATAAAGGTACTTGCCACTGAGTGTGGCAAGCTTTGCTCTATCCTTGGAACTCACATGGTGGAAGAAGAAAGCTGAATCCTGCAAGTGTCCTCTGACCTCTACATGCACCTATGGACGGACACACACACACGCACACACACACACATTCAAAATAAACAAATAAGTGTAAAGATTTTAAAAATTGAAGGACTTAAGTATAAATCTAACAAAATAAGAAATGTGAGAAGTAAAAAAAGTAAGAAATGTAGGAATTAAGTATAAACTTAAAATATGTAAAGGAGTTATATTCTGAAAATTGCATAATGCTAATGGGAGAAATGAAAAGTATCTACATAAATGGAGTGACATAGCATGTTTATGAACCGGAATTCTCAAGAGTAAAAACGTAAGCTTGCTTAAACTAATTTACATATTTAATGCAATATATATAGAAATTCAAACAAAATATTTTCAGTAGACATAAAAACAATATATATCTGTAATAATACGAAATAGATATATGATCGGTATATTTAAAAGAATATAAATATGATATACCTAGAAAAATCATGCTAAGACTTTCACAGGAGTTATTGTCAATTTATGTCAAGTCAAAGGAAGTAAAATAGCTAAAAGACAGTCTGAAAAAGCACAAAGTGAGAAGAACCAATATACCTAATTTCAAGTTTTATTACATAACAACAATACAGTAATTAGAACTCTGTGACACTGACAGAGTGATAGACATATGGATCGATGGAGCATAACACAAAACCAAAAATAGACACACACAAATACGCTTATTGATTTCTTTTGAGCAAAGGTGCAAAAACAATTTAGTAGAGGAAAGATAGCATTTTCAAAAACTTATATTGGAACTATTGGAAATCCATAAAACAAAATTGAACTTTGATCAAAGGCTAATTCGCACATATGGGCTCAAAATATATTATAAATATATGTAAAATATCAAACAATATAACTTTTAGGGGGAAAAATACAAGAAAATATTTGATTGTGACACTGGGCCTTTAATGGTACTCTCCAGCACACAAGAAAAATATTTGAGATATAGGGTTTCGCAAAAGTTTTTTTTTAACAGTGACAAATTTCACACTATTGCTGAAGATTTGTAGTACAGTTTTGTCAAGTAAACAATATTCAAAAATTATAGTAGACATATAGAATTTTTAATTTATATTCTAAGATATAATTACATGTTTTTAATTTGAGGATTATATGAGTTTAGTTATTACAATACTTTCTATTTATTTTTTAACTTCCCAGACTGTGATTTTTATTTCTATTTTTTATTTTTAAATATTTTATTGATTACTTTTATTTTATGTGTATGAGTGTATTGCCTGCATGTATGTAAATGCTCCTGTGTCGTGCAATGCCACGGAGGTCAGAAGATGGTGTCGGATCCCCAGGAACTGGAGTAATGGTTGGTTGTTAGCTGTGATGTGGGTGCTGCAACTCGAACCTGGGCCCTTTGCAAGAACAGCTAGTGCTCTTAATCACTGATTCATCTCTCCAACCCAGATGTTTGTTTCTAGAAGTTCAGTTAGTGCATAGGTGAAGCCATACTGGGGCTGTAGAAGAGTAATAGTAAAATAATAGAAAACCTCTTGGTGCCTGGTAATAGAGAAGTCTAACAGCAAGGCCTGGATACTCAGGACCGCATGTGGAATGAGGGCAACAGCTGGGCCTCAGGGGAGGTGGGAGGTGGGTTCCACTGAATCAGTCTCCCAAGACCAGAATCTGCAAATAACAGAGGCTCCCTGTACCCAGCATAAGAGGCAAAGCCTCTGCCATGCACAGCCTGGGACCTTGGAGGAGAGAGCTGAAGGCAATGGAGCCACTCAGAGAAGACTGAAACTACTTACTTGGCACCAAAAACATGTTTCATAAAAGAAAAAAAACCTGATAAACTGCATTTCATAGGTATTAAAATATTTTGCTTTATGAAAGACTAATTAAAGAATGAAAATATAGTTGTAAAGTGACAGAAAATAATTATGTGGCATATCTCACAAAGTTAAGCATTTATAACATATAATGAACTTACAAACTCAGTAATAAAAAGAACTATGCAATTCAAAAACTGCAACCTAATTAGAAAATGGGTAAAACGCACGAGGAGACGAGATAGTTCATAGAAGAGGACAAACAATGAAAGGATGGAAAATTATTAAAGAAACACAAATTAAAACTTTAGTGAGCTGTTAAAAAGATGTTGAGAATACACAGAATGAAAAACAATTGCAATATCAAAAGCCCAAAAAGATATAGATTCTATAAATATTGATTTATCTTATATGCTTGGTCAGGGGAAAATACAATAGTAGAGTCAGCCTGGAATAGAGTTTGAAGATTTCTTTTTTTTTTAATTTTTAAAAATGATTTATTTAATAACAACATACTTAGAAGAAGCATATCATTACAACACAATTGACATATTCAATAACGTTTTCCTGAGGTAGGATGCATCTCTTTCAAATTTGGCTGTAAATTTTTAGGTTTACAGTTGAATTATTACAGTTATACAATATTGTACTCAGTATAAACCCTATAAGACATAAATTAAATGAAGATTTCTTTTTAAATTAAAGACAATTGATAATGTCCTACTTGTGAGTAACTGGCTTTACTTCCTGAGACATAGGAGCCCTATTCGGGAATTATTTTACTTCTTGCCTATATATTGAATTGTACTTCTCTTCCATGAGTCACTTTCAGAATTTCAGGTTTAATATTGATATATTTGATCTACATTAAGTTTTTATTCAGGGTGGGAGATAAGGATCTAGTTTCACTCTTCTGTAGATGTGGAATGTGCATATCCAATTTTCTCAACACCATTTGTTGAAAATGTTGTCTTTTCCCCAACTAGTGCTATCATATTGTTTTTATCACTATAGCTCTGTAGCATCATTTGAAATCAAGTCGGATCAGATCTCCAACATTGTTATTTTTACTGTTTTATTTATTTTTTATTTATTTGATTTTTATTGAATTTTGTGTATTTCATAGAGAATATCTCAATCAATCTTAATTATCTTTATACACCCTTCCTCACTGGCACGCTCCCAGACACCCCCACACACTGGAATTCATATCTTCTGTCATTTGTGTTAAGGCTTATTGTGTCAAGTTAGTGTTCCCAGACATTCCTGAGTACAAGTTCATCTACTGAGGTCTAGTCAGTCTATGTAGGGTCCCTAACTTTGTTATTGTTTTTATATTTTAATTTTAATTATATGTATTTTTAATAATTTGTTTAATAAGCACATGATTAGAAGAAGCATTCCATTACAACAGCATTGACATATTCAATAACAATTTTCAGAGCTAAGATGCATCTCTTTCAAAATTGGCTGTAAATTTTTAGGTTTACACTTGAATTGATACAGTTATACAATATTGTACTCAGAATAAACCCTATAAGACATAAAATTAAATGAGGTTTTAACCTTTAAGAAAGATCTCCATTTTAAAATATACTGTTTCATACAGGAAAAACTCAGTTTTAATGCTAGCAACACTTAGATGTTTGCACATGCGTCTCTAATCTCTGAATAACTGATTATAACTAGTCACAGTCGGTTACTTTCTGGGATCCTTGGCACCTGAGCATGGATATAAAGTCACAAGATAGATTTGAGTGGTAATGTTTTTCACCTCTACTAATCAACATGAAGCAAACTTTTATGCTTCTTCCTCAAATATAACTCATTTTTTAAATTTATTGATTTTTTTGTGTGTATTTCGAACAGATAATCCCAAAAAATCTTCTTCATCTATATATCCACATCCCAAATGGCACCCTCCCATAGCTTCCCCCACCCCACTGGAGTCCACATACTCTGTCATCCCTGTTACTGTCCACTGTGTTGTCTGTACCCCCAGCTGTTCCCCAGTGCTTGTCCATCCGCTGAGTCTAGTCAGCCTATATAGAGTCCTTGTTTTAGGAAGATCAGCTCTTCCTCATCTAGCAGCAATCAGTTGCCAGTATTCCTTTAGATAAGATTGACCAGGCATGGTGGCACATGCCTTTAATCCCAGCATTTGGGAGGCAGAGGCAAGCGGATCTTTGTGAGTTCAAGGCCAGCCTGGTCTACATAGTGAGTTCCAGGACAGCTGGGGCTACAGGGACACCCTGACTCAACACCCCCCCAAAAAAGATTGGGGTCTGCTGTTCATTTTCCCAGTTCTATGCTGGGTTACTGTCTGGGAGTCCCTTTGGCCACCCTGACCAACAACTCAAAGGAAAGTATCTCCTGTCTGGCATTGTTTCTTGTTATGTAGCCTTTAGCTATACACATGGACTCTTAAAGAATTATATTGATCCCTTTAATCTTTGGTTATACTTTCCATTTGGGTGTTTAAGACCATACAGTTGGCCAAAATAAACAATTTATTTTTATGCTTAAGGTCATTTAAGGATCTGTTCCTCAGGGGTCAGATAGGCTTGGGAGGAGCCCTTGGCTCCTTTCTTTTACCAGTTCCATCTATGTAAAGATAAGTCAAATGTTCTACTCGATCACGGCTGGCTTCACTTGGAAGCACGGAGGAAATATTTCCTCTGTGTTGACCCTCCTCTTTGTAGACTGGACACTGGTTCAAGTCCATGTGGTGGGGTCTCCATGGCCTCCTTGATCAAGAGGACAGGTGACTCACCACAGTTACAGGATATTTTGAGAAATGCTCCATAGTCCCTTGGAACTTAGTCGACCTAGGAGGGCAAGGAACAAAAACTGTCCTTTAAGTTTCTCTGACCAAATTACTATAGGCTGCAAAGTATGTCTGTTAAACATCCAAGAAGGTTAGTTCCACCAGTCTGGTACTTTTAATTACCAAGCTATGTAGATAAAGCTTGGGCAAAGACCAAAGGTTCTCAGATAAACCTTGCCTAGACATATATTATGTTCCTTGAGCTAGTTGTATGTATAATTTGTCAGTAGGTTGTTGAACTAACATGGTTTCTTCTGTTTTTTTTAAACTAGGAGAAGAGTATTATTAAGGGAGAAATGGGAAAAATGGGGATTCCTTAAATGGGGAAACCCTGCTGGAAGGGTTAGACAATGCGAGAGATAAATAATGCCTCACTTTGTTAGTTTAAAGTTGGATGTTTTATTTTTTGATAATTCCATACATGAGTACAGTATTTATATTATTTTTACTCATCTCTCCCCACTCCAAGTCCTCCCATATCCCCCAACTCACTCTCAAATTATGCACAGACACATACACACACATACATACACACACACACACACACACACACACACACACACACACCCTTACCCTTCCGAATTCACATGGAGTAACTTGTATGTGCATGTCTTTGGGACTGACCACTGGGGATTGGATGACCTATCGGGAAGCTCATCACTGAAGAAAAGTGATTTTCCTTCTCTCAGCAGCCATTGCTTGCATGTAGTTCTTCAGACACCACACATTTTAGACATAGAACTTGGAGGAATCTAACTGGAACTCCTTAATGACTAGCTCTCAAAGTATCAGACGATGCTACACAAGCTGCCAAGGGGCAAAAAAGCAATCAATAGTCCTACCCAGCAGTAAAGCCTACAAACCACAATGACTGGCTCAGAAAGATATCCCAAATGGTTCAATAGTGGCATTGTTATGTTGGGGGTAACCAACAGCTGCCAAATTGGACTTAACACACACTCAGTAGGAGAACATTTGTGCATCGTACTTCAGACCTACCTTGAGGTGTTCATAGGCCCTGCATGATGACTGCATTATTATTTTTGATAAGGGTTGCTTTGCCTGTCTGGGGTCTTTTTAGCTTCCACATGAGTTTTAAGATTTTTTATATTTGTGTAAGGACTGGAATTTTTATTGAGCTTGCATTGAACCTGTATATTGCTTATGATGAAATGGTCATTTTCAAAATATTAATGCTACCAAACCAGAACTGGATGTTGAGGCAGTGTTGCTGAAGACATCACGCATTTTTGATGAAGGACACAGAAATCAAACATGAACCTAGTTGGAAAGTTCCTCTCTGCTGGCTACTAGTATTCATTATACCAGATGGTACTTTGCAGGCTGTTAGGAAAGAATAGGTATCAAGGATCACACACAGCCATAGACCCTGTGTACTACAATATTGAACTTTCTGGGAATATATAACCACTGGTGCAATAGCATCACAAATGTTCTGAGGATAACCACTTGCTTCCTGATTGAATTTGAAGCCCTATGCATGGAAAAGAATGCATGCCTGGTACAGTAGAACTAGTCCAAAGCCTGTGCCTAGGAAGGACAATGGCCATTTCATGGAATCTGCTACTGATGTTTTGTAAAATACACATGTAGTTAAACCACCTTCTAAATATGTATATTTATAACCACAGATCAATGAAGCTCCTAGCCTAGGAGACAGGCTGAGACAGTGGGTCACAACCAAAATGGGAACTCATAACCGGTGAAATTGCTGTGAGAATATGTGACCACTGAGTACTTAGCAATAAACAGGATATTTGTGTCACTCTTCTGAGTCCCAAGGAATATTGTGAAAGACACAGCAGAAGGACTGTGGGAATCAGAAGATGGGGAGGAGTGAAGTGAAACCATCTTCTGTATATGATGGAACAAATACAGTAATAAACACACATCAACCATGCCGGAGAGATAGCTCAGTGGTTAACAGCACTGGCTGCTCTTGTAGAT
Organism: Nannospalax galili; assembly: GCF_000622305.1. Lineage (NCBI taxonomy): Eukaryota > Metazoa > Chordata > Mammalia > Rodentia > Spalacidae > Nannospalax > Nannospalax galili. The sequence goes on from NW_008331606.1 coordinate 3,289,965, forward strand.
CACCTGGGTTCAATTCCCAACATCCACATGGCTACTAACAACTATTTGTAACTCCAGTTCCAGGGGTTCCGACGCCCTCTTCTGACCTCGTGGGCACTACAAGACAAAGGTGCACCTAACCACATACAGGCATTACACTCATACACATAAAATAAAAATAATAAATAAAATATTTTTTTAAATACAGCAATTTCTACCATGTGCACAATGTCTGTACACACAGAAAAGATAGATGGACGGAAAAGACGGAGGGAGGGAGGGCGGGCGGGAGGGAGAGAAGGGAAGACGTGAGGGTAGTAAGTAGACTAGTTGTGAAGAAGAAGGGGGTTAGAAGGAGTAGAAAGGGGTTAATGTTAAAACAGTACATTGTATACAAGGATGTGCCATGCCATCTCCAATGGAGTCTGCGTGAGGTTCTCGGTGGACTGAGGCTGAAACTTCAAAGAAGATTGCCTCTTGGAACTGGCTGTGCAAAGAAAGCTTGCTGTGTACTTGGCTTTTCTACTCTTGCTCTTATCTTTATTGTAGGCGTTGTGTTCCTGGCTCACAAAAGTAGCTCATTGTCCTTATTCAGGTCAGCGAGCGCGCCTATGAGAAAGTTAGATACAGATGACTTCTCTGGAACACTGTCACCTGATATTACACTTCCTCCAGATACTCCTCTTCTGTTTCAGGCATTAGTTAAATTAAGAAAGAATAGGAATCCCTGAAAAATCCTAGATAAAGTACAACAGGAAGAATTATTTGTGGAATCCCCTCTTGCTAAGATTTCTTTAGCTGCAAAGATTATAGAAAAAAGATCTAAGATAGAAACCAAAGGAAAACTGCCACTCACTGTCAGAACTAAATATGAATATGCTTATGTATTAGGTGATGGGAGACTTTGGGCTCCACCAAAGGGCAAAGGAAGTCGAAAACCCAGAAATGATTAGAAATAAGAACGGTTGCCAAACCATAAAGGACAGACAGGGATATGACGTCTGGTACTAGGTAATTAATAGATAAAAACCTTTTCCTTGCATCTCTTGCTTTTATGTTCGGAATAAGTTTTCTTAGGAAATTGTTGACTGCTTGATTAAACAAAGAAAGATTTTGTAATTATGCTCTGTGTATAAGCTGATGCTTGCAGCTTGGAAAATACACTCAGATTCAACCAATTTCTGTGTTGTTTCTGTTTGTCACTCGCCGAATCCTGCCCACTCTCTTACAGCCCTGTTCCCGTCAGACTGAGTGCTCTGGCAGAGCTGGTCCGTCGCAAGGATGGAATTCTCCAAAATAAAAAATAAAATAAAACCTGTTCAGTGATCGCCCTTATTGGCATTTATTCCAGAGAAATGGAGTCTTATTGCTTCATGAACTCTTCATAAAAGATGATGAACAAAGTGTTCACCCCAGATAGGGCACCGATGGCAGTTCAAATAAAGCAATAGCACCCAAGGCCACCTTAGTGAGCCAATGGGTTTAATTAGGGTTACTTGCATAAGCATCTGCAAATTATGAGTAGCTATACCACAGAATAAAAGTCCTCACATATACAGTAATAGTTAACCACTTGATCATTGAAAGGGGGCGAATGCATCTCCTGCACTGCCTCCTGAGCCCCTGATGCACCTCCTGAGCCTCCCTTCAGGAGGAAATGTTAGTGGGCCCGATCTTGCAACAGTTTCATATATTTAATAGTTGTCTAATTTAAAGACGATATTGGTCATGCCATGTCCGGAGGATGGTAGTCCACAAACATAAGTAATATTCGCATTCATTCATCTCCTCTCTCTCTCTCCCTTCCTCCCTCTCCATATGTTTGAAACAAGCCGATTAATATAAACAAAAACTGGAAATAACTCAAACTATCTTTGAATGGTTGAATGCAGCAGGTCAATGCAATGGCTTATGCAACTGTGGTATGCTAGGGAATTATAAAATAAAACAAGCTATAAAGAGTTTGTTCATTTAACTTGAATGAGTCTCCAGATAATTATGTGGTATAAAACAGCCATTTCCTAAAAGTTACATACCCTAAGATTCCATTGATACAACATTCTTGAAGTGATACAGAAATGGAAAACAAACTAATAGTTGCCAGTGGTTAAAGAGGGGTGAGGAATAAGAGTGAGATGGGTACAATAAGAAAAGGGTCACACAAGGGATTCTTGTGATTAAAAAAAGTTCTGTATTTTGATTGTATTGATGTCAATATCCTAGTTGTGGCATTCTATGATAGTTTTGCAAGCTGTTATCAATACAGTACATTGGGTACATGAGATCTGTTTATATTATATTGTACAGCCACATGTAAATCTAAAATTATCTCAACACAAATAATTTAAATAAAAATAAAAACTGGTTGTTTTAAATATCCATAAAATATGTGAGTCTCTAGATAGGCTGATCAGAAAAGTAAGAGATGCTCTTTTCCACAGCTCCTTATGCTCCTACCATCTAGGCTCTGCTAAGAGCCTTATGAGTCCCCAGATCTGGGAGCTTTCCTAGACCTGCCATATTCAGTTTCCTTTCCCATACTTCCCTGTGTTCTGCCAGAGACCCTTGCTTGCCAGTCTGAAAGCTTTAACAGACATCCTGTGGTGCACTCCCTTTCCCACACCTTCATGTACCCCATTTCAGCTCTGCTAGGACCCTTGCACACCTACAGATATGGGAGTTTTCTGAAACCTGCTGTGCTGAGTTTCCTTTGTCACACCTCCCTGTTCTCCACCATCTCAACTCCCAAACTTGCATTGGTTACTAGGACCGTTGTACCCCTGGGAGCTTTTCCAGAGTTATCAGTCAGCGTATTCACCTAATGACCACCAAGCCCACCTTGCTGTTCCAGGACTGTGAAGAGTCAACCCTAGAACTGCAACTAAAAAGTTGCACCTATCCATAGGTAACTGAGATCACTTCTGACACCCCATTTGCACATCAACATAAAGTGGCTGAAAAACCGAACACCAATTGCTACTCATCTGGTCCATAATCTGACAAATCAGGAAGAGGTACAAACAACCATTCAACAGGATGAGATCACTTACCCATACGAAGAAATACTACCAATGACAAAAGTTCACATGTCTAGGTCTTATGAGAAAAATACATAGATGAATAGGCTGTAATAAACTGAAAATAAAACTTAAAATGGAAATCTCAGGAATGGAAACAAAGAAACTTAAAGGAAAGGGGAAAGGGAGTAGAGGAAATGGAACAGAAAATATCAGATCTTGAAGACAGGGTCAGTGAAATACATAGTTCAATCAAAGAAAATACCAAATCTAAAATTCCCAGAAATGGAATATGCAAGATCTCTGGGACACTGAAAAAGACCAAATCAAAGAAACATAAGCATAAAAGGAGAATGAAAGGCACAGAAAATAGTTTAATAAAATCACAGCAGAAAATTTCCCAAATCTAGTGAAAGAGATACTTATCAAGGTAAGAGAGGCATAAAGAGCACCCTGTAGACAGATGAAAAAAAAAAAGTTCCCCACACATTTAATAGTCAAAACATTAAACATACAGAATAAAGAAGAGATATTGGAAGCTATAAGAAAGATCAAATCCATAAAGACAGGTCCATCAGAATAACAACTGATTTTTCAGTGTGGTCTATGAAAGCCAGAAGGGTTCAGACCAATGTCATTAAGTCATGAAAGAACATAAATTCCAGCCCAGACTACTATACCCACCAAACCTATCACTTATAATCAAAGGAAGAAAAACTTTCTGTAATAAAGACGGATTTAAAGGATTTATGTCTAGGAAACAAACTCTACAGAGAATACTTGGTGGAAGACCTTGGTATGAAGAGAGAGCACAAAGAATAAAATTATCCCAGAACAGTAAACCAAAAAAGGTGTAAGAAAACAGCACCTCAACACCAACATAACAAGAATAAATAAATATTTGTCAATAATAACTGCCATCCCACATCACTCAATAATCTAGACAATGCCCCTGTGGTGGTTTGAATGAGAATGTCCTCCATAGGCTCCAATTGTTTGGACACTTGGTCCCCAGTTTGTGACACTGTTTGGGTAGGGTCATGAAATTTTGAGGGTTGTGGCCATGCTACAAAAAGCATGTCACTGGGGGAGGCTGTGAGAGTTCTTAAGTCTTACCAGATTTCCAGTCTCTCTCTGCTTCCTGTGCATGCTTGAAGATATGATTTCTCAGTTTTCTACTCTGGGCACCTCTATCATCATGCTTCCCCTTCCTCTATGGACTTTAACAGCTGTAAGCACAAATAACTCTTCCTTCTGTGAGTTGCTTTAGTTAGTGCTTTGTCACAGCAACAGAAAAGTAATTAATACAGCCCACAGTTGTGGCGTAAGCCAGTCTAATGGAGGAAATACCTTAGCCGAGGTTCCCTCTACCCAGGCTTGTCAACTTGACAACTGAAGCTATCCAGCACAGTTAGTATATAGAATATACAAAGAACTCAAAAAATAACATCATAGAAACAGTCTAATTAAAAATGGGAGTAAGGAGCTGAACAGTGAGTTCTCTAAAGATGAAATACCAATGGTTGAAATTGCTTTAAAAATGTTCAATATCTTTAGTTGTCAAGGAAAGGCAAATTTAAAAGACTTTGATATTTCATCTTTCTCAACTCAGAATGGCTAAGATCCAAAAGCCAAATAACAACGAATGCTGGTGAGGATGTGAAGAAAGGGGAAAGTTTATCCACGGTTGGTGGGTGCAAAGTGGTGTAGCCACTACAGAAATAAGTGTGGAGATGTTTGCTGCTGCTCTTTTCATAATAGCCAAGAAATGGAAACAGCCTATATGTCCATCAACTGATGAATGTATAATGAAAATATGGTACATCTACACACTGGAGTTCTTCTCTGCAGGAAAGAAAAACAAAATCATGGACTTCTCAGATAAATGGATGAAACTAGAAGTTATTGTCCTAAGTGAAGCAACACAGACTCGGGGGGGGGGGAAGCAATGTCTCTCATTTGTGGATTTTAGCTCCAAATCCTTAGATGTGAGTATATATACTGATGTAACTGCAGGAACCAGAAAATCAGAAGGCAGTTATAGGGGTAAAGGGAGAAAAACGAGCTCATAGAAGGGGAGAGGAGACAGGTGTTATCAAGGGGGAAATGGGAAAAATGGGGGTACTTAAACTGGTTAGGGAGAAGGGAGGGCTATATGGGTGGAGAGAAAAGAGAGATAAATAACATGTAGGTGGTCTGAAAAACCAGAAGAAAATATATTAGTTCAAAAAATCTGCTGAAAAAATACACATATAATATATATTCAAGTGCATGAGTATAGCTGAAGGTTAAATACCAAAGAACACAGTGCCTAACAGGAAAAATCTCCCTTCAAATAACACAGTCTATTATTTCTCGATTGCCTTCCAGAACTTGAAGATAAGATCCCATTGCTGGGCACACTTAAGGTACATGACTTAAAGTACTCAAGCTGACACTGAAAACTAGATCTCATAGACCTCATAAATCAGAAGGTACTATGTAAGTTTCCAAAGCAATCAGTTATTCTACTCAGATGTAAGTCTAACAAACACAACAATGACTGCAGCAAACTATTGCTATTGGTGCATTAGTGGCACTCTTATTGTGGGATAATTAACAGCTGTCTAATTGGACGTAAGTCCAGCTCAATAGGAGGGAATTCATGAGTGGTTCTGCAAATAAAGCCAAGCACAAATGACTGGAGAGGTCATAGATCCTAGGAACAAAGCCTACTTTTGTCATCTTCTTAAACCAATATAATTTCTTAACTGTATTCTAAATATGTATCCTTCTATTTACAGGCAGGTGTACCGCTCACCATTCATCAAAATTCTTCTTTTTGCAACAGATGGTGTCTATCAAGGAGTTCCACAACTGATCAAATTCAGAGAGTAAGTATCTGTGAGATACCCAGGCATAAGTGACACATCTACAGCATAACCTCTACATTTAAGCCTCTACTCCTGGTAACACTGTTTCATTGCAGTCCTCCATGCCCTCTGGCTCTAACAGTCTATCCTGCACTGATTCTGAGATGATCCCTGAGTTTGGAGTAGAGGGTATGTGATGTAGATGTCCCATTTAGGGCTGAGCACTCTGCAATTTCTTATTCTCTGACCATTGACAGAATTTGGGTCTCTGTGTTAATATCTATCTACTGTGAAAAGAAGTTTCTCTGATGGTGGTTGTGAGATTCATTGATCTGTGGACATAGAAATAAGTCATTGGGAGTCAGTTTAATACCATTTCCAGACTAATATAAGGTTCTCCACTAGGATCTATAATTTCTCTAGCCACGGGGTCTTGACACTGATAATGGTCCCAAGCATGGCTTCCTTCTTGTGGAATAGGTCTTAACTCCAATCAGAAAGTGATTGGTAACCTCCCTACTATCCAGACCAGCCTACTACCTTGTGAGAACCTGAAACACACACCAACTGACTATTCATACCTAGCAAAAAGAAACCAAGCTACATCAACAATATAAACAGAAACAAACTTCAACTAAGCAAAGGCATAATAGAATTTCCTATCAGATACACAACCAAGAAAAGACATCCATATGCCCAAATGGGAACATTAAAAATACAACTAATATGAAAAACAAAGAGAATATATTCCCAACAAAGCCCACCAGTCCTACAGAAGTGTCCTGCAATGAGAATCACCCTGAGGAACTCCATGTTGCAGAATTTAGAAGAACAGTCGTGGAGCTGGAGAGATGGCTCAGCAGTTAAGACCACTGGCTGCTCTTATAGAGGAACGTGTTTTGATTTCCAGCACCCACATGGCTCCACTAACAACATTCCCTTACTCCAGTTCCAGGGGATCCAATGCCCTCTTCTGCTCCGCAGGCATTGCACAGCACAGGTGCACTTATACACATGCAGGCAAGTACACTCAAACACACACAAAAAATTAAATATTAAAAAATAACAATCATAAACAAGATCAAAGAACTTAGAGAACACACAAACAATTCAAAGAACTTAAAGAGAATAGGAATAAAGTTGTGATGGAAGCTCAAGAAAATACAAATACATGACTAAATGAAATAAGAAAAACAATTCAGGACTTGAAAAGTGAATTCACAAAGGAGATAGAAATACCAAAGATTGGGGCTGGAGAGATGGCTCCACAGTTAAGAGCACTGGCTGCTCTTGCAGAGGACCCAGGTTCGATTTCCAGCACCCACATGGTGGCTAACAACCATCCTTAATCTCCAGTTCCAGGGAATCCAAAGCCCTCTTCTGAACTCTATGGGCATTGCACAACTTTGGTGCACTTACATATATGCAGGCAATACATTCAAACACATAAAATAAAAACAAATGAATAAATATTTTTAAAAAGAAATATTGAAGAAAACCCAAACCAAAATGAAGATCATATTAAAAAAATTCAATAGGTCAATTTAAAAAGGCAGGAGATGGTCTCACAAGCAGAATGAATGAAATGGAAAAATAAATATCAAGACTGAATGAAAAATTTGAAGAAATGAACTCCTTAAGCAAAGACTATAGAAAAAACTTTTAAAAAATGAATGGAATATGCAAGAAATGTGAGACACCGTGAAAAACTAAATCTACAGATCATAGGCCTATAAGAAAGAGAAGAAACTCAGGCCAATGACATTGACCAGATCTTCAACAGAATTATTGAAGAAAACTTCCTTAAATTAAGGAAAGACATACCTATACAGGCACATGAAGCACATAGAACACCAATTAGACAGGACCAGAACAGAAACCCCCCATGGCATATCACAATAAAAGCACTAAATGTACAGAACAAAAAGAGGTAACTGAAAGCTGCTAGAGAAATGCAACAAGTAACAGGGCCAGAAGAGAAACTCCTCATAACATATCATAAAAAAAACGCTACATGTACAGAACAAAAAGAGGGTACTGAAAGCTTCTAGAAAAAAAGAACAAGTTACATATAAAGGAAAACCGATCAGGATTTCAGCTGACTTTTCAATGCAAACTATGAAAGCCAGAAGAGCCTGGACCAAAGAATTCCCAGTTCTAAACAACCATGGATGTCAAGCCCAAATACTTTACCCAACAAAACTATCTATCATAGTCAAAGGGGACTGGAAAATTTTCCAATAATAGCCTGAAAGAATTCATGTACACAAAACCAGCCCCACAAAGAATACTCGAAGCAATACAAAGGCCCAAAGATAGGAATGGCTATACCCAAGAGGTTACAGAAAGAAAACAAAGGAATGTATAATTATGAAAATACAAAATAGATCCAGGAACACAGATAAATCAAAATGAAAGGAATTAATGCATGTTTTTCAATAAAAACTCAAAATGTCAATGGCTTCAAATCCACAGTCAAATGACACAGACTAGTGGAATGGATTATGAAACAAAATCCATCTTTTTGTTGTATTTAAGAAACTCTTCTCACCTTCAAGGATAGGCACTGCATTAGGGTGAAAGGATGGGGAAAAAATATTCCAAGAAAAATGCACTAAGAAACAAGCAGCTGTTGCAATTCTAATATCCGATGAAAAAGACTTCAAATTAAAGCTAATCAGAAGACATAAATAGGACCACTTCATTCTACTCAAATGAACAATTCACCAAGAAGATAGTACAATCATAAACATATATACACCAAGATCTGATACACCCAATTTCATAAAAACAGTTCTACAGGACTATAAAACACAGATAAACCACAGCCCAGTAATAGTACATGACTTTAATACCCCCACAATCTTTAATAGGCAGGTCAATAGACAAAAAATAAACAGAGAGGTATCTGAATTAAATGGCATTTTACATCAAATGACCCTAATAGACAACTACAGAATATTCCAACCAAGAACCAAAGAATACACTTTCTACTCAGCTGCCCATACAAGTTTCTCAAAAACTGATAACATACTGGGGCACAAAACAAAGTACGACAAATACAAAAAAACTGAAGTAATTCCTGGGACTGAATGAAAATTATAATACAATATAACAAAACCTCTGGGGCATTTTAAAAGCAGTCTTAAGAGGAAAGTTTATAGCTCTAAGTTCCTACATTAAAATATCAAAAAGAGCACATATAAATGATTTAACAGTACAACTCAAGACTCTGGAAAGGCAAGAACAAAGCAAACTGAAACCTCATAGATTAGAAGAAATAATGAAAATAAGAGCAGAAATTAATGAACTAGAACCAAAGAAAACAATATAAAACATTAATGAATCTAACAGCTGGCCCTTTGAAAAGTTAAACAATATAGACACTTAGCCCATTTAACCAAAAGAAAGGATCAAATCCAAATTAACAAAATCAGAGATGAAAGGGGAAACATCACAGCAGACACCAAAATGATCCAGAACATGATAAAGGAATACTTTAAAAATCTATAAATTTGAAAATATAAAAGAAATGGATAAATTTACAAATTCATGGAAACCACCAAAGTTAAACCAAGAATAGATCGAGAGTTTAAACAGACTCATGAGAAATAAAAAAAAATGAAACAATACAAAACCTCCCAACTAAAAAAGTTCAGGCCCAGATGGATTCACAGCAGAGTTTTACCAGTCATTCAAAGAAGACCTACAACCAATACTTCTGTTTTAACATTTTTATTGAGCTTTTGTACATTTCATTCAACAGTTCTTAATCCAATTTAGACTTCACCAATTCATGCCCCCACACCCCCACACCCCCCTACACACCAGACCTCATGTACACTATACATGTTAAGTTCTACGCAGTCAAGCATTTGTACTGAGACGTCCTTTGATATATGTTCATCCACTGGAGTCTAGTCAGCCTATCTAGAGATCTTAAAGGAGGTCTACTCTCCCTCACCCAGCAGTAATCATTCTCCAACAGTTCCCAGACTAGAGTCAGCCCACTGTCCATTTCATTGCTCCAGTCTGGGCCCTTGTTTGAGTTTGCATGGATCTTGTGCTCAATACCACCATTGGGGCAAGTTCACATGAGCAAGCTTCCAGTGGCCTCAAAGCCTCTGTGTTCCTATGTTCATGGACCAACCCTGGCTCTGGCACTCTTTCTACCCCCCTCTTCCACAATGGTCTCTGAGCCATGAGTGGGTTAGTTTTAATATAGGAGTCCTATCCAAGGACACACTCTACAGTCTCTTATTCTCTAAAACTTAGCCAGTTGTGGCCTTCTATGTGCATCACACTCTGATGTATAAGGAAGCTTCGCTGGTGAGAGTTGAGGGATGCACTAGTATTCTCTCCACCCCTTTTCCACTATGTTCCATAGCCTTAGGTGTAGAGGTTCCACTATGGATATGTCGCCTAGGGCTGGGCATCTCTCAGATGTATATTGTATGTGTGACCAGTTGTGGAACTCTTCAGTAACCTTCATCTATTGCAAAAAGAGGCTTCTATGATGAGTGGTGCATAGTATACTTGTCTGTAAATATAAGGATCCATATTTAGCATATGGTAATAATTTTCATTTGTCTAGAGATATGACAGAGATAGGGTTTTCTCAAGGATCTATGACCACTCCATCCATATATATTTGGCTATAATTACAGCGGCATCCATGATTTCACTCACATTGAGAGACCTTTAAGTCCAATTAGATAGCTGGTGATTACCACCACCACCCCCCAGATAACCGTGCCACTACTACACCCATAGAGATAGCTTGCTGTGCCAGTCTTTACGTTTATTTGGCTTTAGGACTGTATTGGAACATTGATTGATTTTTTCCCATAGCAGCTTGCATAGTAGCCTCTAGAACTATGAGAAATAGACTTCAGAGAGGTTTCCAGGACAGTTCCTACTCCATTGCTCCAAATCCTGTGTCTGAAGTATGTCCTGTCTTCAGCAGTAGGGTCCTAACCTTCTAGTTCTGGGAGATAACCAATACTTCTTAAATTATTCAAAAAGATGATAGAAACAGAGGGAGTACTCCCAAATTCCTTCTATGAAACCAGTATCTATCTAATACCCAAACCAGATAAAGATACAACAAAAAACTATAGGCCCATATCCTTAATGAACATATATGAAAAGATTCTGAATAAAATACTTGCAAACCACATAAAGGCACCCATCGAAAAGGTCATCCACTAGGATCAAGTTGGCTTTTTTCCAGAGATGCAAGGATGGTTCAACATATAGAGGGAATTGGGTTCAACATATAGAGGGAACATATCTCAACATAATTAAAGCTATATACAACAAAACCCACAGCCAACATCATTCTAAATGGAGAAAAGCTGGAAGCATTCCCATTAAAATCAGAAACCAAACAAAGCTGTCCACTATCTCCACTCCTTTTCAATATAGTGCTTGAAACTCTTGCTAGAGCACTAAGAGAAGGATATCAAAGGAGAACTAATTGGAAAAGAAGAGGTCAAATTATCATTATTTGCAAATGGCAGGGTATTATATGTAAGAGATCCCATAAGTTCCATCAGAAAACTGCTAGAAATAATCAATACTTTCAGCAAAGTGTCAGGTTACAAAATCAACTTACAAAAAAATCAGTAGCTCTTCTATATACCAATAACAAGCAATCAGAGAAAGAGTACATGGAAACCCTCCCATTCACAATTGCCTCAAAAAAATCTAGGAATAAACCAAAGATATCTACACTGAAAATTTTAGATCAAAAATAAGGTCTGTAGACACAGTGGGCACTGGTTATGATGTTGTAGACACAATAGCTTAATTTTACACGTTGCCAAATCAAGACAAATTTCAGATCTTGTCCATCCTAGATAGCTGCCAAGTTCAAATGAGGTTTCAAATGTTTCCAAAAAAATACGTGTACTAGAAATGGTGGTAGAGATGGATCAAGAGACTATTGTGAAAGCATACCACTGAATATCTTGCCAGGTAGAAATGTAATTGGACTTTGGGGGACAGTTTTGTGGCCATCATAGGCACAGGGCGGTGATATTAACATTGACATTGTTTTCTACCAAGTAGAAAAGCTAGTGTTTGTTTCTAGAGTGCATGAAGCAATTATCATGGGCATGACAAAAGCAGGGTTCCTAATATTCTGATAAAAGTAGTGATGCAGAGTCAATGGACAGATCTGAAGTGTGTCTACGAGCAGAAAACATAAAAGTTCTTATGTATGAGGTAGCTCCTTCCAGACTGAAAAGACTAGAATTGCAATCATCAAGTAGCTTAATGTCCAGGAGTTGCATCCTGTAAAATGGTCACAGCATGAGAGAGTGATCCAAAGAACTGCTGAGAAGAAAGTGGAGAAGTGTTAAGCACAATACTTAGAGAAGGGAGCTTTAGAAATGTGTTGAAGTGGACCCTTTATAAGTGGTGGAAGAAGGCACTCCACACAAGCATGTTGGGTGTGGTCAAGCCTACAGTGACATTTAGTCCACTGTATCATCATTTGACCAAATGGCACGGTCTAAAGACTAGGAGAGAAGTAGCATGTGTGCCTGGAGTAAGGGGTGACCTCAGTGTTGCAGTGGGGTGCCTTCTTCCACTAAGAATTGATAGAATTTCCCAAACCAAGTAGTGGAGCTTCCACAGGAGGAAAAAATATCAAAGACCAAAAGATCCATCAAATCTGAGGGCAATTCTCATTGGTAATGTAATAAACAGTGTAAGGTTGAGGTGGTGAGTCAGCCCCTTCTAGAAGAAGCATAAAGACCTGGGTCTTTAGAGGTTCTTACTGAGATCAGTGAAGGTTCTTCTGCTTAAGGAACATGGAGAACTTCTCATTGCTTTTATAGATGAGACCATAATTCATGTACATCAATAAGAGGTAAATTTGTTCTTATGTTTTCTTTCTTCTGTCCAGGCTCTCAGATTGGATGAAACTCAACATCAGGGAGAGCAATCTACTTTCTTGAGTCCACTTCAAATGCTAATTTCATCTGAGAAACAGCTGCACAGACACACAAACATTGTTTAATCTGGGCACCTGAAACTGATAATCACAATCGTCCTCCAAGATCCATGTGTTTTACTGACAAATTTACTGGCGATGTGATAGAACAATCTAGCCCCTTCCCTTTCAGTTTCTCAGAGTTGACAAATTTTCTTCGCTTCCGCAGGTACAATGTCTTTATTTAATATTTTAGTGTGGTAGGAGGCAGCTTCAGAAAGGTCTTCTCCATTGCCATAGCTCCTACCCTACAGACAGAAGGACCAATGGTGATTCCGCCAGCTGCCATTTGTGTTCCTTCCGATAATACTTTCGAAGATTTGGAAAAGGGCTTTAGATGGATCTGTCGAGTGGAACTAGGGTAAGTCAGAACTGGAAGAAAACTCTATTTAATACTTAGTCCCCATCAATTCCTTTACTGAAAAGTGCTTCACGAAGATACTTCAATTATCAGGGTGTCAATATGAACTCAGACCTTGCATCTAACAGTTCTTGAAACGTCAAGGTATTCCATCTGTCCCATTATGCAGATGCCTAAGTGAGGAGCCACGTGTCCCTTTAGTGAAGAACTAGAAGAATCATTATGACATTTTTTGTTCTTTATTATGTATTCTTTGGTAATTTCACGCACAAATACAATATACTTAGATCATATTCACTCCACTAGCCTCCTCAAAGTCCTCCTAGACCACCCCATCCTCCTCCCAATTTCATTTGACATAATTTTTATGGTATTGCAGAATCTTTTCCTCCCAGGAATTCATCTTTTTTATTCAGTATGTTCTGGGTTCTGTGTCTTTAAACTCATTCAGAATCAGAAACTGGACTGGAGATCATGACTTTTTACTGAGGTGGTTACCCTCAGCCTCTTAACTATTTACTATTTGTGCTTGATTTGTTTCCTTGTATAACTTTAGTAATGCCCATTATGGCTGCCTGATTTTTAGCTTTGTGTGTGAGCCTGCTCTCTCTCTCTCTCTCTCTCTCTCTCTCTCTCTCTCTCTCTCTGTGTGTGTGTGTAACTGTGCAGGCATGTGCATGCCATGCATGTGCATGTGTGCGTTCATGTTTGTGGAAGTCTGAGGCTAAGCTTCAGCATCAACTCTCACCTACTACATTGTCTCAGTCTCTCCTTGTTAGCCACTGAGTATGACAGGCAAGCTGGAATGCAAGCTTCTGGTGACTCGCCTGTATCCACGTCCCATCTCACTGCAGAGGAGCTGGAATAAATTTTAGACATGTGCTACTCCATCACAGTTTACATGGGTTCTGGGAAACTAAACTCAGGTCTTCATGCTGAGATAACTAGTGCTTTGCTCACTGAGAAATATTCCCAGCCCAGTTGGCCATCTTTCTTGCTCCATAAGAATACTAGATTATATTAATCATATCATTTTCTAGAAGTCAGGTTTCTTTTTTGACCTTTCTACTTGGTTTAACAATGCCATCTGCCTTGCTTCTGGTAGGTAAGGGCAATCAACTGACCTTTATTATTTAAAAATCTTATCATCTCAGAGCCCAGTTCTGTAAAAACATAATCTGCTGCATCCCTGACCTATAGAAGATGGACACAACTGATTTTCTCATAAGTGTTGGTGCTCCCTCTCAAAAGTGCAACTCTTTTTGTATTAGTCAATAAAATGTTTTAAGGGCTGTTCTAAGGATGTAATTATGAGACATTTTCTAGATTTCACAGTCTATCTGCTCTAGCAAGCTCACTTCTCTGAGTCTTCTGATCCCCCTTTTCACCACTTGTCACAGCAATACAGGCTTTTGTGTTTCATGTTGCCTTATTTAAGCAACTAAAAGCCAACCTAGAAGCATTATGGCACTGTCCTTTGGAATTGTTGCAAAGACATTAAAAAGTACTTAACCATATTTTTTTGGTCTTTTTTGTTAGTTGTTTTTTGACGGAGTCTCCCTAGTCACAACTCACCTGGAAGTCACAATGTAAACCAAGATGGCCTCGATCTCGCAGAGATCCACCTGCCTCTGCCTCCCGAGGTCTGGGATTAAAGATGCATGCCACCATGCCTGGCTGGATCATATTTAAATATCTCTTTGTACAATTTCCCATTCCATCTGGTATTTTGACCCAACAACCTCGGAATCTAGCCCCACAGGTAATCTAACTCATATGAAAATATAATTGACTAGGTACTATTCTTTACAGTAGTTTCTTCTTAATTTTTGCAGGCACAACAATTCCTTGACTATGTTATATTGCGATTTAATGCTAGTTATTGACCTACTGAGTTGGGAGAGGAAATGATACTGTATTGCGAGGGTGGGGGGCTGCACAGATTGGCTTTCCTTAAACATTCTCAAGAACAAGTCCCTTATGTGGATGTTTGGGTCACTTATTAAGATAGAGAATCCTGGACAATCTTGAGAGTCAATATTTTTGTTTATATTGACCATGATATACCTCTCCCATTTCTCACTGTTTCACTGTTTCCAAAGCAGGGATCTGAGATGATATGGTAGACTGGCCAGAATCAATAATTCTATGGTCTCTGCTCTCATACTTTTATAATTAATCACTGGGTCTTACCCTAAGTTTCTTCCAATCTTCAGGCTCAATAAGATAGCAATATGTTAATTTGCAAAATTAGGCTGTAACTGGTGTTTACTTGCCTTCAGGTTGTCAATGTCTTTCTCTAGAGCACCAGTTACTCCAGTAATAGCCATCCAATGCCTTAATATTTTTGTTTACTATTTACTTCATACCTCTGAAACACTAAAGATATTGTACATCAACACATTTGTATGTATCTCACACTAATCATCCCTTCCAGTTTACCACTAGTAAACATTCTGACAAATAGTCAATAGATACTCTGAGTGGTCCACCCCTCATCAGTGATGGATTCTGCTTTGTCAGGTGATTAGCAAGAACCCAACTGCAAACCTCATTTTAGTACTGCTTTGAAGGGGCCATACCCTGAACTAACTCCCATGACATGGGACCTCCAAAAGCAGAGTCTAGGACTCATTTACATATAAGACATTTATTGATCAGTGCTCTTGACAGTACTTGTAAGACAAGGAGGATAACAGATTTGGAGACACAAAAATCTAAAGTGTGATGTAGTCACAAGGAATAACATATCCTATGGTGAAATCTAAATATGCATAGTGAATGAAAAATTGCCCCAGACTGGAGGATGGCTCAGTGGTTAAGAGCACAGACTGCTCTTACAAAGGACCCAGGTTTGATTCCCAGCATCCACATGGCAGCTAAAACCATCTGTAAATATAGTTCCAGGGGATCTGAAGCCCTCTTCTGACCTCCATGGGCATTGCACTACATGGTTCCATTTACACACTTGCAGGCAATACACTCATATATTAAATAAAAATAATAAATAAAATATTTTTAATTGTCCAACACTAAGACAATGGAGCGTGAGCCTTTATACTCCAACTTGAACCTGTCAGTGGTTATATGCTACCTCTGGGGAGGAAGCCATAGCATTTGGAGAGGTAGCCCTATTTGTCCAAAGGAATTTTATTTTTCTAAAGTAAGTTTTTGAAGAGATATTTAGCTATGAAGCTGTCAATATACAAAACTAAAGACAGCTGAGATAGTAAATGTTGTAGTATTTGTAAGGGGAGAGGGGTCATTTGGAGAGCACACGCAACAATAATACAGATACTATATGTTAATGTAACAACTACTTCATTTTCCTGGCTGTCCATCTGTCTATCATTTGTCTATCTTTCATGGATTCTAGCTCCTGTTTCCACAGTTAGCCTTGCTCTGTGTGTAGCCACAGATGCTACAGTTTTCCTTTCTTCTAATACAGATTCTGTGGGTAAATTGCATAACTCCTGAAAGTGTTTCTTCTCATCCTGCATATGAAGGCTGTGCATTTGTATTCGTTACTTTTCTTGTTGCTGTGATCAAATATTTGACAAAAGTAACTAGGGAAGGATGGGTTCACTTTGGCTTACAGTTTGACATACAATCAGCCCATCGTGGTGGGAAGGGTATGGCAGCAAAAGTATGAGGTGACTGATAACTTTGCATCTGTATTAGGGAAGCAGAGACAGGGAGATGAATACTGATGCCCACCTACTTTCTCCTTTTTATTTATTCCAGGACTCTGGCTGTACACTTTTGGAGTGGATCTTCCCATTTTAATTAACCCTATATAAAAACTGCCTCACATAAACTCCCAGAGGTTTATCTACTGTGTGATTCTAGATACTGTCAACTTGATAACCAAGATTAACCATCACAGCACATCTCTTGAACAAGGAATCCTAAATATCCCTGTCTCTGGTGAGCATCAGGTGGGTCTGAAGCAATCCAGATAGGTGACCCCTTACTAAGCATCTGGATATGTCACAGTTGGCTTTGATCCGGTAGTCAACTTGAGACACCTGGAAGAAGGGACCCTCAACTTGAGATTTATATCTATCAGATTGCCCTGTGGTCATGTCCATGAGGCATTTTCTTGGTTATCAAGAGATGTGGCGGAGCCCCACCCACTGAGTGTAGTGCCACCCCTAGACAGGTGGTCCTCAGTTGAATACGAAAACAGCCTGAACAGAGAGCAGAGGAGCAAGCCAGTAAGCAGCGTTCCTCAATGGTCTCTACTTCTTCCTGCCTGTAGGTCCCTGCCCTGCTTGATTTCCTGCCTGTCTTCCCTCAGGAATGGACTGTCACTTGGAGTATAAGATGCAATAAACTGTTTCCTCCTTAAGTTGTTTTTGGGCACAGTGTTTTATCATAGCAATAGAAAGTAACTGGGACAGGATACTTATTGCCACCCTCTTCCTGCCTGTGGCTCCTCTCCTTTTTAGCTTTTCCTGTTTATCAGTTTACTTTCCAGTTCTGTCTTTTTGCTTGATTTCTGCATTGTAATTGCTGTTCTCTCTCAATTCAGAATAGGTTTGGCCATTGCAAAGACCAAGACATGCCCTTTGCCCTTTTCTCTGCCCTTGACTATTCTAGTAACAATAAACAGCACTCTCTGTGCTTTCCTGGAAGTGGATTGGAATTGGTCATAGAAACAATTCTGACACACTCCCTAGACACAGCCATGTACAAGACCTGTGCTGGCCTCACCACAACCGTCGCCATGGAAACCAGAAAGAATATGCATTTGGGGAAACTTAAGGTCAAGTCCGTATGGCCTATATTTTTCCACACTGAATGACACAGGTGAAAGTGAGCCGTAAAAAAGTGATACAGGCTAAGTCCTAGATGGGCACACTTGTCCCAAACCAACAATCAAAGGTCATCCTGAGGTTTTCCAACTTGCCACACTATTACCAATTGATAGAGTTATCACAAAAAATTTCTTAGCCTCATTGTCTAGTCCATGCAACTATAATGAAATACCACAGACTATGTAAAGAGGAAAAACTGAGAACTATTTCTTACATTTCTGGAAGCTAGTAAGTTGAGGGCCACATCTGATATGGGACTTCATGATGAACTGTGACATGGTGGAAGGCATATGTGTTGTGGAACACTGTCCCTCTGGGCATGAAATGACACTGCCACCTTGAAATCAAAGCAGTTGTGATTGCCCCTCAAAACAGTGTGCCCATTTGTATTTTTGAAGAAGGAAAAGAGGACTCAGGAAATAGTGCATGAGCAGATCCCTGTCAATAGCAGCTCATGAAGCAGCCCGTGGCTAACAAGGAGGTACACGAGATGCTGTGTCTTCCCCAGGAATATAAAAGCTATATTTTCTGTTGCTTTTTTCATACAGGGTTACAAAATACCAATTCATGCAAGTATATAATGCATTTCAGGCATAATCTCCCTCTATACCCTGCTACATTCCCACTTCAAAATTCTTAGCCTTCCCATTAGGCACCTTTGTTAGCATCTACAAAGACTATATAAGATTTAATGGTTACTAAGGAAAGGATATTATCTACCATGGTGTAGCCATCAAGAAACACTCCTATAGGTAACCCCAATTAAACTCCTTGATTTTCCAAGCCATACTTGGGTGGAATCTTTCTTTTGTCTGCCACTAGTATCCTACCTTATATGAATAAATGTTTGCAATGGTTTGAATGAAAAATATCTTGCATAGGCTGATGTATTTGAACATGTGGTCCCCAAGTAATACTATTATTTGAAGAGCTTATGGAACTTTTAGGATGTAAAGTATGACTAGATGAAGTATGTCATTGGGAGTAAGCTTTGGGAGTTTATTGCCTCTCCCACCTCATCTCTCAGCTTCCTGGGTGGTGGGGAGGCTGAGATGTGATCGCCCAGCTTCTTCCTCTTGCCACCATGCTTTCACTGTCATTATGGATATCTAGCCTTCTGGAACCATAAGCCAAAGTAAGTTCTCCCCCAAATTGCCTTTGATCGTGGTATTTTGTCACAGCAAAAGAAAAGTAACTAATACAATTTTTGTTTATATTTCCCCAGGAAATGTCTGCCTAACATATGGCAGGAAAGCATGTTCATAGAAGAGGAGGCAGGGAGCTGAAGTCATCCCTTTATTAAGATACCCTTGATAATTAAACCATACACATGAAAACATCATTAATCCCATGCTTGTGGACAGAACCCTTATGAAATAATCACCTACTAACAGTCATCTTTTCAATTCTATTGTTTGGAAGATAATGTTGCCAGCACATGAACTTTAGGGATGATATTCAAACCATTACATTGACCACCTCGCTCACTTCCTAAACAGGAACAACTCATTTAGAGAAATTATATCCTTTTTCTCACTGTCCGCCAAATATAAAATATGACCTGATCCGTGAAACTATCCAGCCATTCAAAAACAAAGGACAAGATTCTCTGATAAAGTGGATCCAAGCTTGGAGTTCCCCAATTCACGCTGTAGAAACTGTTTGAATAAAAGTATGGGTGAGGCCTGGCTCACAGTTCAATGCGAGCTCTGAAGGAACAAATTTTTCAGAATTTGAGTCCACTCTTGGCCTTAATGCTGAGAGTCAGGCTGATTCTTTATTCAGATATAACTATAATGTGGCTTAGTAATGCTGCATATGTGTAATCAAAAAAATCTAACTCATAGAAACAGCAACGGAATGTTTACCATGGTCTGGAGTGGGGCGATCAAAAATGGTACTCAAAATACCAAACTTCATTTAGATAAAGAAGACTAAGAGTCTATTCCAGACAGGGTTGGATGATCAAGAAAACAATATTTAACTTCAAACATGGACTTCACTCAATCTCCATAACTGCATTGGTTCATGTATAAAAGCAGAAGTTAAATCTTGTCACTCCCTCCCCGTGAAAAATCTGGATGACTTTCAAATCAAGAATCTAAGTGAGAGTAACTTTACCTTTTTTCCCCCCCACTAAAAAATGCAGAACTGAGATTTTTGTACTGATGCCTCCAATGTTTATACTTTCTTGGTCTTTCAAGAAGTCATCTTTAAAGACTAACTTAGTACTGAGTATAGTGATGCCTGCCTGTAATCTCATTAGCACTTGGCAGGCTGAGGCAGGAAGACTCACCAGAATGCATACCTAGACCCTTTCCTGAAAAAAAAAAGAAGATAAGCAAACAAACAATAAGCCCTAACATAGCATGGGCTGGTGTTTCTTAAACCATACTTAGACTTTTCTAATTTATTATGTTCATCAGCCTCATTCACAAGATAGCATTATGCTTCATGGAACTTCATGTTCTTAGAAAACAACAACAATGAAATCCTTATACCCTGTATGTCCAGGGAACTGACTTGCAGCAGAGCCAGGCACCCTTCTAGGACTTAGACTTGCAAGTTCCCCCTGTTCCTTACCTATAGCAAGGCCGATTGTACACCTTTCAAACTCCATCCCGTTTCATAAATGATTAATAGACTTGTTTCTGTCTACACACTACTCTGAATAAAAATTTTGATTTGACAAAAAATAATAATCTATTCTATACTATGGTGACTATAGCTAATAAGAATATATTTAAATACTTGAAAAGTGCTCAGAGAGTAATAGCTAATAATAAAATATTATAATACTTGAAACATGCTTAAAGAGAAGATTTTAAGTAGTCTCCCCCACAAAAGTAATTATATAAGGTAATGCATATGTTAAAAAGATTCACTTACATGAGATTCTAGCAGCAGCCTGAGAGGGTGGGCTCTGACTGTGATCTCAGCACACCGCCAGAGAGTGCCGGATTCTGGCCTCCCTCTGGCATAGGGGCTGAGAACACTAGGGGACTGCCTGAGAGCCCCAGGATCCTGCCTCCACGTGGTGGGGTCCAAACCTTAGAAGGAAGCCTGAGTGTACCTGACGGGAACCTGACTTGGGCTTCTGTGGATGCTCCTGAATAGCTGATCTGAAGCCATCAATTCCCTCTAAAATAAAGCCTGAGAGAACCTGAAACCTGTACCAACCAGTTTTACATAACCAGTAAAGAAAGGACCTAGGCACCCCGATAATACAAACAGAAGGATACTTCAAAGTAATTCTCATATCAGAATCATAAACAAAGAAAGAAATTCACATGCCAAAATCACAACAAAAGAATAATAAAATGGAAAGCCAAACACTATGCCCCCACCATACACCACCAGTCCTGTAGAAGATTTCTACAAGGAGAACCCCTAGAGATAACCCAGGACACTGAATTTAAAAGAACAGTCATAAACATGATCAAGGAATTCAATGAATTTAAAGAACACACAAACAAAAAATCAAAGAACTAAAAGAAGATAAACTTCTGAAAAAATTCAAAAAAAGATAGAAACATTGAAGAAAACTTACACAGAAATGAAGAAGGAAGTCCAAAACTCAATAAGCAAACTTGAAACTACAAGGGAAAGCCTCACAGCTAGAACAAATGAAAGGAAAACAGAATATTAACACTGGAGAATAAAGTTGAAGAATTAGACCATTCAAGGAAAGATTACAGAAAATTAAAAAGAAAATAGGAATGGAATATGCAAGATTTGGGGGACACCATGAAAAGACCAAACCTACGAACCATAGGAAAAGAGGAAGGAGTATTGACCAGATCTTAAATAGGGTTATAGAAGAGAATTTCCCTAAATTAAAGAAAGACATCCCCATACAAATGCAGGAAGCACATAGAACACCAAATAGATAGGATCAGAAAAGAAACTCCCCACAACATATCATAGTAAAAACACTAAATGTACAGAACAAAGAGAGAATATTGAAAGCAGCAAAAGAGAAACAATAAGTCACATACAAAGGAAACCCCAACAGAATTACAGTTGACTTATCAATGCAAACTATGGAAGCCAGAAGGTCCGGGACCAAGGTATTTTCAGTTAAATACATGCCAGCCCAGAATACTTTACCCAGCAAAAATGTCTATTATAGTTGAGGGGGAAAGAAAAATCATCCATGACACAAATAGCCTGAAAGAATACATGTCCACAAAACCAGCCCTTTAAAGAATACTTGAAGCAATAAAGAGAGCAGAGAGAGGAACAACTATACGCCAGGGCAACTGAAGAAAATAAAGGTATAATTGAAGAAACACAAACTTTGACGGAGAACACAAACAGCAATCAAAATGACAGCAACCAATACATACCTTTCAATAATAACCTTAAATATCAATGGACTGAACTCCCCAGTCAAAAGATAGAGGTTAAATGAATGGATTAAGAAACGAAATCCATCTCTTTGCTGAGTGCAAGAAACCCAACTCACCTTCAAGGACAGGCACTACCTTAAGGTAAAAGGATGGAAAGGATATTCCAAGCAAATGGCACTAAAAAACAAGCAGGGGTTGCAATTCTCATGTCTGACAAAATAGACTTCAAAATAAAACTGATCAGAAGAGATAAGGAGGGTCACTTCATTCTGATCAAGGGAGCAATTAACCAAGAAGATATTACAATCCTTAACATATATGCATCAAACTCTGGTGCACCCAAATTCATAAAAACAACACTACAGGACTTTAAGACACAGGTTAACCCCAACTCAGTGAGAGTAGGGGATTTCAATACCCCACTGTCTCCATTAGACAGGTAAATTGGACAAAGAATAAACAGATATCTGAATTAAATGATACCATACATCAAATGGGCCTAACAGACAACTTGAGAATATTCCACCCAAGCATCAAAGAATACACTTTCTATTCAGCACCAAATGTAACTTTTTCAACAACTGACCACATACTGGGCCACAAAACAAACCTCAACAAATGCAAAAAAGTTGAAATAATTCCATATATTCTATTGGACCACAATGCAGTAAAGCTAAATCAACACTGGACAAAGCCGCAGTCGCTACACAAACTCATGGTGATTAAACAACACACTCATAAACAATGAGTGGGTCAAAGGAGAAATTAAGAAAGAAATAAAAGAATTCCTGGAATTCAATGAAAATGACAATACAACACAACACAACCTCTGGGACACATTAAAAGCAGTCCTAAGAGAGAAGTTTATAGCTCTAAGTGCCTACATTTAAAAACATTAAAAATTAGAAAGAGCCCAAACAAATGACCTAACACTGCAACTCCATACACTAGAAAGGCAAGAACAAATGAAACCCAAACCCAGCAGAAGAGAAGAAATAACAAAAGTCAGAGCAGAAATTAATGAAATAGAAACAAAGAAAACAACACAAAGAATAAATGAATCTAAGAGCTGGTTCTTTGAAAAGCTAAAGATAGACCCTTAGACCAGTTAACCAAAAGAAAGAAAGAGCAAAACCAAATCAGCAAAATCAGAGATCAAAGGGGAAACATTACAACAGACACCCAAAAGATCCAGACCATTATAAGGGAATATCTTAAGAACCTATACACTATTAAATTTGAAAACCTAAAAGAAATGGATGGATATCAAAAATCATGGGAACCACCAAAGTTAAACCAAGAAGAGATCAACAGTTTAAAAAGACCTATAACATATAATGAAATCGAAACAGTATTTAAAGAAGACCTCCAACCAAAACTACTTAAATTATTCAAAACAATAAACAGAGGGAGAACTCCCATTCCATCTATGAAGCCAACATCACTCTAATACCCAAACCAAGTAAAGACACAACCGAAAAAGAAAACTATAAACCTATATCCCAAATGAACAAAGATGCAAAAATTCTCAACAAAATACTTGCAAGCTGCATACAGATGTAAATCAAAAAGATCATTCATAATGATCAAGTAGGCTTTATTCCAGAGATAAAAGGATGGTTCAATATACGCAAGTCAATAAACATCATTAATTATATAATGGACTCAAAGACAAAAACCACATCATCATCTCAATAGATGCAGAGAAGGCGTTTGACAGAATTCAGCATGCATTTATGTTCAAAGTCCTAGAGGGAATTGGACTGGAGGGAACATACCTCAACATAATTAAAGCTATATAGAACAAACCCACAACCAACATCATTCTAAATAGAGTAAAACTGGAAGCATTCCCATTAAAATCAGGAACCAGACAAGGATGTCATAGTGCTTGAAACTTACTAGAGCAATAAGACAAGAGAAGGAAATCAAAGGAGTACTAACTGGAAAAAGAAGAGATCAAATTATTCCTTTTTTGCAGATAA
>NW_008331606.1:3314897-3317226 GCF_000622305.1 Nannospalax galili
GCAAAATAAAATAAAATAAAATAATTTGGAATAAATCTGACCAAAGACACCAAAGATCTCTACGATGAAATTTTTAAATTGTTAAAGAGATTAAGGAAGATACCAGGAGATGGAAGGACATCCCATGCCCATGGATTGGAAGAATTAATATTGTAAAAATGATCATCCTACCAAAAGCAATATATAGATTCAATGCAATCCCAATCAAAATGCCCATGACATACTTCACAGAATTAGAAAATTCCATCCTTAAATTCATATGGAGGCACAAAAGACTCCAGTTAGCCAAAGCAACCCTGAGCACAAAGAGCAATGCAGGGGGCATTACTATACCAGATATCAAGGTATACTACAGAGCCATAGTCATCAAAACAGCAAGGAAAAAAGAAAGAACCTAAAAAAGAACAGTAGAAAACAGGTGTTAATAAGGGAGATATGAATAAAAATTGGGATAGTTTAAGGGAAGGGGGAGGGAAGGGTATACAAGGAACCTAGAGGATAAAGGGAAAGAAGGAGCTAAAGAGAGGTGGGACCATAGAAGAAGGGTATTATTAAAGGAGAAAGGGGGAAAATAGGGGTACCTTAATTGGGGAAACCATGGTGGAGGGGTTAGATAATGCAAGAGATAAATAATGCCTAGCTAGTTTTAAAAAACAGAGGGAACCATATTAGTCCAACCACCTACTGACAAATTATACATAGGAGATCAAGAAATATATGTCTAGGTAAGGTTTATATGAGAGCAAACTCTTTGCCCAAGCTTTATCTACATGGCACACAGCAATTAAAAGTACCAGACTGGTGGAAGTAACCTTCTTGGATGTTTAACAGACATACTTGGAGGCCTATACTAATTTGGTCAGAGGGACGTAAAGGACAGTTTTTGCTCCTTGCCCTCCTAGGTCGACTAGTTCCAAGGGACTATGAGCATCTCTCAAAATGTCCTGTAATTGTGGTGGGTCACCTGTCCTCTTGATCAAGGAGGCTGAGGAGACCCCACAAGGTGGACATGAACCATTGTCCAGTCTACAAAGAGGAGGGTCGACACAGAGGACTCACTTCCTCCATGCTTCCAAGCAAAGCCAGCCATGGTTGAGTGGGACCTTTGACTTAAAAGAAAGGAGCCAGCAGCTCCTCCCATGCCCATGTGACCCCTGAGGAACAGATCCTCAAACAACCTTAAGAGTAAAAATAAATCAGTTTATCTGGGCCAACTGTATGGCCTTAAACATCCAAAAGGAAAGTATAACCAAGATTAAAGGGGTCAATATAATTTCTTAAGAGTCCATATGCATAGCTAAACGCTACATAACAAGCAACAATGCCAGATAGGAGATACCTTCTTTTGAGTTGTTGGCCAGGGTGGCCAAAGTGACTCCCAAATAGTAACCCAGCATAGAACTGGGAAAATGAACAGTAGACCCTAATCTTATCTAAAGGAGTATTGACAACTTGACAACCGATTGCTGCTAGATGAGGAACAGCTGACCTTCCTAAAACAAAGACCTCTAGATAGGCTGACTAGATTCACCAGATGGACAAGTAGTGAGGAACGGCTTAGGTTCCGACCACACAGCAGACAGTAGGCAGGGATAACAGAGTATAACGGCTCTTGTGAAGGGAGGGAGGCTATGGGAGGGTGCCATCTTGGTTTGGGATGTTCTGTGTGATACACACACATGGGAAAAAATCAACAAATTTAAAAAATGTATTATATTTGAGGAGGAAGCAGAAAAGTTTACATCATATTAATTAGTAGAGGTGATGAACATTACTATTGAAATCTACCCGATGACTATGGACATACAAAGGTGCCAAGGATCTGAGTGCAAACGATTATGGCTAGTAATAATCAGATACGTATAGATTAGAGATGCATGCGCCAACATCTCATTGTTAGTAGCATAAACAATGAGTCTTTCTGTAAGAAACAGTACATTTTAGAAGGAAATGGAAATCTCTTTTGAGGGTTAAAAACTCATTCAATTTTATGTCTTACAGGGCTTATGCTGAGTTCAATATTGTATAACTGTATTGATTCAACAACGAACCTAGAAATTTTATAGCCACTTTTGAAGGAGCTGTGTCTTTGCTCTGGAAACTGTTATTGGGCATGTTAAAGCTATAATGATATGCTTCTTCTAAAAAAAAATTAAAAATAATATTTAAAAGTATGAAGTAGCTGATAGGAACAAAAATGACTTTAGTTTAATCTCAAGGAAGTCCCCATGAAATGCTTCCCCAGGCTTTATCATTTCTATGAAAAGGACATTAATAGAAGTTGTTTTTAAAAGGCAGAGGTGGAAATAGGAGCATGCACAGGTTAATA
>NW_008331606.1:3318375-3326380 GCF_000622305.1 Nannospalax galili
TCAAAGAATAAAAATATTATAAACTGCCCCTTACGTTCTTAACTTTATACCCATAGATTTGTATATCTCTCAGAACTCATTAGAGAAGCATCTTTTTGCAGTAGGTGGTGATAAATATAGAGTCAAAACTGGTCAATGTGTATTGAATAAGAGACTATGGAGTGGTCTGGGCTATGTAGAGCGTCTGCACTGATGAGCTATTGGAAGTTATGGCTACTCGGGTAGAGAGGGTTAGTTTTTTTCAGAGATGAGATCCTTGAGAGGATTTGCATGCTCCAGTAGGTAATCTTTAACTCATGCACATATGGGCAGCACTAAGTGGACTCAAGTTTTTAAAAAGAGAACACATGAAATGGGATGGAAAAGTAGTAGAGGGAATAGAGGAGGGACTATAGAAGATACAGATTTGACACGGATTTGGTCAAAATACATTATACACATATATGAAATTCTCAAACAATAAAAGAAAACAATAAAAAGGAATGCCCCATAAAAGTTACCTTGACAAAACTTGGAGAATCTACATCACTCAGCATGCTGTTGGCACTGTTGTAAACAAGCAAGTTAAAGGCGATTCTTGCCAAGAGAATTAATTCACATATTGGACATATTAAGTATTCTAAAAGTAGAGACAGCTTCCTGAAATAGGTGAAGGAAAATGACCGAAAAATAAAGGAAGCTGAAGAGAAATGAACCTGGATGCAACTGAAGCACCAGCCCGCTCTACCCATAGAAACGCATTGTGTAAGAACTAATGGAAAGAAGCCCAAGCTGATGGAACCCATCCCCTATGGATTCATGGCTTAATGCACGAAAAGAAATAAAAGACTTGGATTGTTAAACACAAATAATAAAGCCTTCCTGCCGGACCAAGAAGAAGCAGGAGGTGTGATATCTTTATTAGTCACTAGTGACCTTGCTTCCTCATTAGGGATGTAGTCCCTGACACAAAGAACTTAGGTCACGCAGATGGTACATATTTCAATGACTATGCTCTTCACACTTATCCTGTCCTGTCCAACCATTCTACTAGACTGCCTGGCCAACCATCTGTCTGCTCTGTGTCCTTCCATCATAGTATTGACAAAACTTGAATCCCCTCTTTCATTTTGTGTCCCCAAAATATGTAGTTGCTGGAGCTTGATATACTGAAATCAATACTATGTGTCTCACACACAGCCCCAGATATGGTCAGAGAAAGAACTTGATAAGTATTCTCTGAATCAGTTAATCTGGGTGCAGTGGCACATGCCTTTAATCCCAGCACTTGGGACACATAGGCAAGCAGGTCTTTGTGAGTTCCAGGCCAGCCTGGTCTACATACTGAGTCCCAGGCCAGCTGGGGCTACAGGGAGACCCTGTCTCAAAAGAAAAGACCAAAAAAATTAATTAATCTGATACAAATCTTGAGAATGACAGATCTTAGATATAAGTTTGTCATTTTACAAAACACTTTCCTGCAAATTAACTTCATTTGGACTTTCCTGTATTTTCACAAAATATTTATTCATAGCAGTTACATATTTGGCAAGTGAAAAAGGTAAAGTTTCAGCACAAATATTTTTATGCAGAACCTTGTGCTTTTCCTGAGTTTGTATTTTGGCTCTTCTCATGGTCCAGTGGGACATACACTGAAACAGAGAAACAACTTTAAATTTTTAGACTTCTGTTTTAGAAGTTATGTAAAGTATCCATGACTGTGGAATTCTTTAGGAAAATGCCCTAATTTGCTTTCTGTTGCTATGATAAAACCCTGACCAAAAGCAACTTGGGAAATCCCAAGAATCAAGCTCAGCTCATCGGGCTTGGTGGCAAGTGTCTTTACCCGCTAAGCTATGTCACCCACCCACATTTTTAATTTTTATACCTAGATAAGAGGAGTAGATTCTGGTGCTCTATTGAAAAGTTGAGTGACTATAGGTAACAATATTATACTCTGTATTTCAAAATAGCTAGAAGAGAGAATTTTGAATATTGTTGTCCAAACACAAAACAGTGCATGCTTGAAGTGCTGGATATGCTAGATACTCTCATTCATTTGGTCATTACCTAATGAATACATGTATTGAAATACCAGAGTACCCCATAAATATGTACAATTATTCTGTGGCAATTAAAAACTTCATGAGTTTTATTTTATCAAAGAACATCCGGTCTCACAGGGGATGGTGGCATACACCTTTAATCGCACCACTCACCCAGGAAGCAGAAGTAGGTTTGAGTTCAAGGCCAGCCTGCACTCTATCATAAGGTCCAGGCCAGCTGTGACTACAGACAGACCCTGTCTCAAAAAGACAAAAAAAAAAAAAAGAATATTCTATTAAGTTAAACAAGTTCTGCTACATGTTTCTCTCTACCATAAATCAGGTCATGCCCCTGCCTTGTAACACTCTGTAGACAAAAAGTTGATATGCAAAACATGCTGTGACCTTACAGCTCCTCCCTCCGCAGTATAGTTGAAAGGGAACTTTACAGTCTTACATAGGGCTTGACTGTGACTTTTGGAACCCAGGTAGGCTAGGTTACAAGGAGTGGAATTCTACCTATCCCATCTGTCCTCCTTTCCCCCCAAACATGGAATTCTCTTTATTCTTGAAAACTGAAGGATGTCTCCTGTCATGTTATCTGTAACCGCTATAATGCACCAAATAGAGGAAAAGTAATTCATCTCAGCTTCCTTTCTTCCAAATCATTATAATACCTTTTCTTATTTAGCTAACATATTCTAACAAAAAATATGATTAATCCATCTAAATTAGATATAAATCCATCTAATTTAAATAAAACGTATACACTGTATTGTCAATGTACTAAATAGTAAAAAGAATAATAGTTGGGTATAGCTTGGGCTATAGAGTAAGACCCTGTCTCAAAAAGATCAGAATGGGGGTAGAAATAGAGACAGAGAAACACAGAGATAATATTGCTAAGCATTGCAACAGTCCTTATATTCAATACTAAAGAAACTTTTACTTCCATCAGTAATCCTCTACCATAATCTTTTCAAACTGTCCTTGGAAATCCAATTTTCAGGATTTATAGTCATTTAATTATATTAAATATATGTACTTTAATATTTTATTTTATTTTTAATTATGTGTGTAGATACATGCACACGTGCATGTGAGGCCAGAGGCATCCTGGAGATGGAGCAAAAGGTGGTTATGAGTTTCCCATTGTGAGTGCTGGGACCTGAACTTAGGTCCTCTGGAAGAACAGAGTGCTCTCTTAACCACTGAGCCATCTCTGCAGCACATAAATGCATGTATTTTAATTCAGTTTTTGAAGATCACTGAAAGTGTTGTTAATGTGTTTTGTCATTCAGCATAAAATACGAAGCAGAATTAAAATCACTATCACATACTGAAAGTGATAATTCACATAAACACATGTTCATGTGAACATTTATTCAACTTCTAATATATACTAGGGACTGCTCTTTAATACAGATGGAAGCAAAGTAAATTGCACACAGCTGGGGGTGCTGCTACAATTCATCGTTCTTTCTACCATTTGTGCACTACAAGCACAGCATTTGGTAAACAGTAGGAATGTGAAATTAACAAAATGAATAAATGAAATATTTAAATGTATGGCTTCTGTCCTTGAAATTATTGCAGTATGCCTACCCTATTTAACCACACAAGATCCTATCATAAGATCACAGACAAGCTCATCTTCCACAATTGTCCATGGACCTGTGGGCCAGAAGGCCATTCAATGAGATCTAAGTTAGGCATATTTGATGAAAAGGACTGTGTGGCTTCATAGAAAGGGGACAAGGTCATGATAAAGAAAACTGACCTAGGGAGTGTTAGAATAAAGACTCTTACAATAGAGGCTCCATTTCTCTCATTTTCCCTTTTTGAGAAAAGAATGCATCTTTGGGATATAAAGTCTACTTATTTGTAGAATTGTGTTCTTACATCTTGTCACTTGAGTCATTTTGTGATCCCTGTGATTCAAGTGGCTATCCCAATACATGGTCACAAGATCATAGGTGCTAAGCATGAACAGTGAAGTGGATGCAGTTGGGTCAGATAAAATGGTTGGACTCAAAATTCTAGGACTCAAGAGAGAAATGTCTTTCAGCAGCTTATGGTCATCACCGTGAATGACTTTATAATGGACTGAGTCAGAAATTGTCAGGAGCTGGAGAAACAACATTCATTACCAAAAAATATAATATAGCTCTACAAACAGTTGACTTAAGCAGGACATTCTGCTTGCACTAGTAACCTTGAGAAAGAATTTATGGCAAGGTTATCTTTCTCTTCCCCTTGCAAACAGTTCTCAGAAAGATAAGTCATGCAGTAATCTCTTGGAACACCTGGCGGTCAGTCACGTTGCTGAATTGCTCAGTCCCCTGCCCCATACCCATAAGAATGCTGTAACCTTTGACCAACTTCTTCAACCCCTTCTAAATACAAACTGTATATAAGGAAAGCTTGCAGTTCAATAAAGCGGACCCTTGACAAGTGGACTTGCTTGGGCTCCGTCTCCTCTTTCTCGCCCGTTTTTCTTTTCAGGGAGTTGTCCCCCTCGAGCTTTACCTGTACAGGGTCCCCGCAGGTGGGGGCAAGAAATACCCTTCAAAGGCTCATGTGCTTAAATATTCAGTCCTCAGCTGACAGCTCTGTTCAGAGGATTGAAGAAATTCAGAAAGGTGGAGCCTCAGTGGAGGAAGTGGGTTTAATAGCCCAATCCCACTGCCTGTCCTATTTCCTACCTGCAGACGCAATGTGACTAGGTAGGTGCCTCACACCATGCTTTTCCCACCATGATGGAATGTGTCCCCTCAAGCTGTAAGCCAAGATAAACCCTATAAATGGCTTGTCAGGTGTTTGTTTGGTCACACCAATAAGAGAAGCAGCTAATACTCAATCCTGGAAATCAGGGATGTTGGTGAAAAACACAGCCCTCAACTAAAACAACAACAACCAAAAACAGAGATAGTGTATTCTGAACCCAATATGAGTGACCATGGAAGCACAGATTCAAGTTGCCCCTGAATGACATGCTCTAACATAGATGTTCATAAACTTTTTAAAAAATTTATTATTTTTATTTTATGTGTATGCATGTATTGTGTGCATGTAGATAAGTGCACCCGTGTCATGCAATGAATGCCTGCGAGGACAGAAGAGGCTGTCAGATCCCCTGGAACTGGAGTTACAGACAGTTGTTAGCTGCCATGGTCTTCTGCAAGAACAGCCAGTGTTCTTAACCGCTGAGCCATCTCTCCAGCCCCGTTACTTAAACTTTTATAGTCATGGCAAAAAAAATAAGTCACAAATCAAGACTTTTTCCAAATATGTAAGTGGGGACATCAAGGAGGCAGGATATGGAAATGCAGGGGAATTTCTGCTATTTTTATTGATGGCTATTGAAATCTGGTGAGTGTTCACAAGGATTTTCAGGTTCTTGTGTTTCTGAACACAAAATTGGACAAAGCTGGATGCTAGCAGAAACAGTTTAGTAAGAAAGAATGTACTTCCAAGAGTGGAAGTGGGTCAGAGAAGGGAGGAAGGTTAGAAGCTCAGTGTAGTGCCTGTGCCTAGACTGAGCCTAGCGGATTGGCATCTTTATGATTCATTTGCATAACACAAGCTTTTTGAGCACTCTGAAGCACTTAACCTTGTGGTGTGGGGGTGGGGGATTCCAGTCTTTCTTCTGTCAGCTGTTTTCTTTCATATGTAAATTTTACCCTCACTCTCAACCCTACTTAAAAGAATCTTAAAGGCTTTCTGGTGATATTTTTAGCTTGTGGGCTGGTAAAAGCTAGGGACCTGCTAAGTTAATACATTTTGAAGGTTTTACCTTATAGTCACAAGGACGCTAGGTCAGACACAGAAGTGGACAATGGCCATTATGGGGACTGAAGATAGGCCAAGATGATTTTGGCTCTGGATTTTGAACATTACAGTTCTTCACTAATCAGTCATCCGGCCTTGTAGACTCTTTGACATAGGTAGGCTTTTTTTCTGGGAACATTAGTTCCCGGGAAGAACAAATCAGTTTTATAGGTGAGGGAGAAAAGAGTCTCAATAAGGAGGAAACAATGAAGTGTTTCTCAGTGAAGAACTGGTTCCCACTTCACAGATTCTGACAGAATTTGGTTTGCATATTGACCCCATAGGTGGTGGCTTTAGAAATCTGTGTAAGTCATTTTTCTGTCACTATAGCAAATACTTGAGATAATCAAGTTTAAAAAGAAAAGTTTTCACAAAATTTGCAAAAGATTGGGATCATTAACCTTCCCTCTTGGAAGGGGAAGTGGATCTTGGGGCTGGCAAGACAGCTCAGAGAATAAAGACACCTGCTGTCAAGCCTGACCACCTGAGTTTGGTCCCACATGGTGGAAATAGAAAACCACCTCCAACAGATGGTCCTCTGACCTCCACATGTGAACAGTGGCACATATGCACATGCATACATATACACACACACACACACACACACACACATATACACACACACTAAAAGACTCTGTGGCCTCACCTGAGAGCACTGAGCACAGTAACACTAAGGTTTTCCTTATAGAAATCTAGAACCAAAGAAAGTAGTTTCTGCCTGATGTGCTGGTGGAACCAGAGTACAGACCACATTTGAAAAATAAGAGCTCTTGGTCAAGCGTGCTAGTACATGCCTTTAATTCCAGCGCTCAGGAGGCAGAAGCAGGCAGATCTCTGAGATGGAGGCCAGGCTGGTTTACATAGGGAGTTCCAGGACAGTTATGCCTACAGGAAGACCCTGTCTCAAAAAGACCAAAAAAAAAAAAAGAAAGAAAAGAAAAGAAAGAAAGAAAGTGTTGAAAAAAAATGAAATACCTTGATGAATGCTGTAAGAACTCTGCATTTTGATAGAAAACTCTACTTAAAATGTTGATTTAGATTTACTTGCTAAGCTTGCCTGTTCTGCCTGATTGTATCTACCACACATGGATGATTAACCTAGTTGAAATGCTAAGAATTGAAGTGCTGTAAACCTCCTTCCTGGACCCTGGACCCCAGACTCAGTTGATTTACAATGTGTCCTGTAGGCCTGTTTGCACATACCAGATAACCGATAAGGAACAAAGAGAAGGAAGTTGCACCAGGCTTACACCAGATCTAGCCTTCCTGGAAAAGATGTTTAACCGAAACTACAGCTTTTAGAAGATG
This sequence comes from Nannospalax galili, assembly GCF_000622305.1. NCBI lineage: Eukaryota > Metazoa > Chordata > Mammalia > Rodentia > Spalacidae > Nannospalax > Nannospalax galili. The sequence continues at coordinate 3,325,539 of NW_008331606.1, forward strand.
TTTGATCAAAGTGTATGCTGAGGAATGCTTTTTGTGTAATGACTATGTGGGCCTATATAATCTGTATCTGAAAATGAATGGGGGTCGATCGTTCTGACCAGACTTGCATGACTTGGGAAGCCGGTCGACCCCAGCTAGCTGGAAAGTAAAGACTCTGCTTGATTTTTACATCTCCAATCCCGTGTATTTGTTATCTGGAGGGGACCCATCGAGTCACGGACCCTAACATTTTGGGGGCTCATCCCGGATTCGAGGGGGGACCCCTGGAAAACAAAAGACGGGTGGAGGCAGAGTTTCATACGAGGAAGGCCCTCGTAACAAGTCTCAGGTTCGAGTCCTGAGCAGGGAAGTCCAGGTTCGAGGCCTGGCCCTAGGGTTGGAGAGATCCGACTCTGGGAAGGAAGCTTAACGACAGGAAGCTGGCGCCAGAAGTGGAAAAGGTCGAGCTCCTAACCCTACGGCAGTCCGAGTGGACGCCCTTCGGGAGAATTACCAGGAGCCTTGGGAATCTGGAAGGTGAGAGTGAGAGTGGTGAATGCGGCACACGCCAGAGTGAGAGGAGGACCGGTCCGAGTAAAATTAATAAAATGTGATATAGATGTATGCTGATGGTTACGCTCCTTATAGTAGGAGTGGGATTGGTTCTGTATTTCTCTATACGCACCTGGTTCTAAAACTTTTTTCCTCTCCATATACTGTTCCATACTCGGGACCAGAGTCTTCGCGTGGGACCGTTAATGACAAAGGAGCAACTAAGGCCTACTGGTCAGGGCCACTCCCTGATGTAGGTGGAAGGCTCTCAGTCCTCTTAACGGACCCCGACAGCCCTCACGGGTGGAGAC
>NW_008331606.1:3333184-3388717 GCF_000622305.1 Nannospalax galili
GACCGTAACAAAAGAAAGAAAGAAAGAAAGAAAGAAAGAAAGAAAGAAAGAAAGAAAGAAAGAAAGAAAGAAAGAAAGAAGAAAAAAGGAAGGAAGGAAGGAAGAAGAAAGGAAAAGAAAAATGAGAGCTCTTAATGGGAAATGTCAAGAAAATGAGTGATTCATAAATTGGCAAGGTTGTACTATATAAATATTGATTTAGCAAGCATAGTGACAACATCCTGTACTCCCAGTTACTTGGGAGACTGGAGCAGGAGGATCCCTTGAGCGCAGGAGTTCAAAGTCATCCTAGGTAACACAGGAAAACCTTATCTTTATAATATATGTAAGTATAAGCATGGAGTGGTGGTTATACCAGAATTTGGGAGACTGAAGCAGGATGATGCCAACACTGAGACCAGCCTGGGCTGTTGTGTGACACTATGTCTGGGGAGACATGAACAAATGAACTAAATGAACAAATGTCTACTCACCCCAGATAGGGAATCTACTAGAGACAAATATTACCAAAATCCACCTTAGCAAACCAATGAGCCTTATTGGGGTTACTTAACAGGAGTCTGAGTGGGGAATTACTTACAGGAGCAGAAATGACAGACAATTGCAATAGACAAAAGCCCACCCCAGCATGGATGACAGCTGAGGAAAGTTGGAAATCAGGAGTATACTGCACAACTTGGAGGCAGCCAGACAGGTTGAAGAGTGTCTTTTCTGGACTGCCCAGTTAGTCTGAACCTCTTCCAGGCAGCTCAGCTGGTCTTACGGTATCTCTCAGCAGTCCTTACTGCTTGTATATGCTCAGGAAGGCAGAAGCCAGTGAATCTGCACAGTTTCGGGGATTTCCTGAAGCTGTGGAGTTGTTGGCTTCCTGAAGTTAAGGAGCTTTCCTGTAGGATAGAATTGTTTTTTCAGACAGGGTCTCCCTGTAACCCCAGCTAGCCTGGAACTGACTATGTAGACCAGGCTAGCCTTGATCTCAGCGATCCACCTGCCTTTGCCTCCTGAGTGCTAGAATTAAAGTATGCACCACCACGCCCTGCTATCTTGTGTTTGTGGTTTTTTAAGTGCTAGAGATCAAATTGAGGGCTTTGAGTACGGAGGGTAAACATGCTGCCTCTGAGAAACATTTCAAATTCTATAGGATTCCATTTACTTTACTTTAAATTCACCTAGAGGATGTTTCCCTTCCCCAAATTTAAGACCCCAGCATCTCATGTCAAATGACTTTTCATGAAGAATGGAATGTTTCACCCTCAGACTGTCTTGTGCCCAGGAACTTCCTTCAAGATGGAAGGTTTTATCTCAGAGGTAAGTGCTATACAACAGCTATGTGGTCTGAATTATATAGCAAGAACTTGTCTGCAAAGAACAACAGAATATACTTATATACATATATACATATATTTCCATATACATGCTCTGTACAGTTACAGTTTTGTATTCATTTCTTCATCATAGTTACCACATAACATTATATATATATAATTGCCACCCACATTACATGCACATCAAGGCCCAGAGGGACTAAGTAACTATCTCAAAGTGACACAGATATGACCATGACCAAGTTTCCAGTACTCCTGGTCATTGTTGCAAGGTGAAGAGACAACATAGGCCCCCAGTTCACTACAATGTGGGGAGGAGAGGCAGTAGATACCAGGAATGAAGGACAGCCACAGATAGCACACTCACAGCTCCTTTCCTATGGGACATGACTTGTACCATTATCCACTCTGTGATGTGAAAAGGGATCAGAAAGTCAAGGCACAAGGACTCCAGGTGAGGCAGAAAGTGGTTTCTAGACTTCCTTCACTGCAAGGTGTGTGTGAGAGGTGAGGACAAAGGATGGGGCACTGGTTTGTCCTAAGCCCTGATTTCATGCGGGACAAAGTCTTGCTGTGTGTGGAAAAATCGGCGCTGCCCTGGTGGGGGACGGTGAGGTGTCCTGCTAGGATCTCTGTCAGCATCTAATGGTCAAAAGTGTGTATGACACCTAACGCAGAATGCACTGTGGCACCCAGGATTCTTGGCTGAGAGTGTTTAAGTGCTTGAGTTTAAGAGTGACTAGGAGGGGGAAGGGGCGGGATAATGAGAAGACCCCGAGTTAATGGCCAGAAGCTACTCTGGAGCATTTCCCTGCAACTGTCATCAGATTCTCCACAATGGGTGTTGTGACGCACACAGTGTAATGTCACAAAGGTACTAAAACCCAGAACTGAAGGACTATGAAGTCATGTCCCAGGAGAAGCAGTTCCTTCAAATATGTCTCCAACAGCTCTGAACATGGAGAAGGGCTGCAGTTAGGGCCTTGGCCTTGTGCGGGCTGCTTACCACCCTGGGGATTTCCTGGTTACGGGGTGGACAGCCCTGGAATTCAGACAACCTGGCAGGCCCTGCCCTGTTGGGATCGTAGTCTTGCCTTGACCAACAGGGCCTGACTGCATTCCCCTCTGGTCTTTCCTCTGAACAGCAGCTCTGGGGCCTCCTCTAGGTCCCAACAGGCCCCTCATTCTCTCATTCTCTTGGGTTTAAGGTCTCAGGACACTGCGTCCTCCCCATGCCAAAGCCATCACCTCCTACTACTCAATGGGTTTATTGCGCTCCTCTCCTGCCCCCAACACACACAGGGCTGGCTGTAGAGGCCACCACAGCCAGACCAGCTCCTCCTCTCCCTGGTGGGTCCCAGGCAGGCTGTGCTGACCATTCCGGATTTAAGGGCTTCATTGTTGGTCAACCAGGACACACACAGCAGGACTGACACATGCTGGAGCCACAGCCAGAAAAGAACCTTTCAGAAGGCCACAGTCATCCTGGGTGGCCTACAGTTTCATCTTCCCTTTTGACTGGGCACTATGCTGGGAAGCCCATATTGGCTAAGCCCACCTTGACCCTAAGAAAGGAAGAGGTTCCTGCTGATCTGATCTGATCTGACTCACTGCTGAAGCTGTACTCTCATTATACATCCTCTTAGCCCCTTCCTTCCCCTGCTTTACTTGAATGTAATTTAACTATATCAAGGAAAGATACTCCTATATGCATAGCAAGTCAGTCTGACATGGGATTTTATAGGAATTCCAGATCCATTCCTCAATTTCTCCAAAAAAAAATTGTTCTCAAATGAAGTTACCTTATCTTAGTTGGGCAGGTATTGAAATTCCTAAGATCTAGAACTAAGAAAACCATTCCAAGAGCGTCTTCCTCAGAAATACCAGCATGAGTAATAAAAACTCCAATCTATATGGATGTATTTATTTGAATGCTGTCTATAGGCCTTGAGGCAAATTCAAACCAGGATTGGTTAGAGTATCAGAGTTGAGGTTGACATTTAAAAGTTTGAAGTAGAACACTATTTTCAATTTATGTGCCCTGAACCAATGGCATTAAGGAAGCATATATGAGCCATTCTTAATGAAAAATAGCAAAATTCCGAAGTTCAAAAGGTTAGTGAAACGGCAGCTCAAACTGTGGTTGAACTGGATGAGGGAGTGCTGCAAATAAATGAGGTGGAATGCTCAGGTGCAAAGGCCAAAAGATTCCAAAATAATAGAGGCAGAGACTGGTATCAGCAAGTAATAGAAACTAAGTCCATCAAGGGAATGCCACCAACTGGGGACAAAATCCAAATACTTGGAGGCTATGGGAGACATTCTCATTCAAACCATCATACCAAGGTAGGAACTCAGGCAGCAACCTGGAGCCAGGAGCTGAAGCACAGACCATGGAGGAATGCTGCTTCCCTGGCTTCCCTGGCCCATGCTCAGTCTGCTTCTCTCTCTCTCTCTCTCTCTCCTCTTGTGTCTTTTTGAGTCAGGGTCTCCCTGTAGCCCCAGCTGGTCTGGAACTCACTATGTAGACCAGGCTGGCCTTGAACTCACAGAGATCCGCCTGCATCTGCCTCCAAGTGCTCGGATTAAAGTTGTGTGCCACCACACCCGCTAGTTTTTTTTTTTTTCATTTAAAAAAATTATTGAATTTTTGTGTATTTCATACAGAAAATCATCTTTTTTATTTTTAAATATTTTAGTTATTTTTATTTTATGTGTATGAGTATATTGCCTACATGTACGTAAGTGCACCGGTGTGGTGCAATGCCCACAGAAGGCAGAAGAGGCTGTCAGATCCCCTGGAACTGGAGTTAGGGACAGTTGTTAGCTGCCATGTGGGTGCTGGGATTCAAACCTGGTCTTCTGCAAACACAGCCAGTGTTCTTCACCGCTGAGCCATCTCTCCAGTCCAGAAAATCATCTTTATTTTCCATTCCCCTTTGGTACCCTCCTATAGCCCACCCACTGGAGTTCATACATTCTGTCATTTGTGTTAAGGCCTAGCATGTAAAGTTAATGTCCCCAGAAGTCCCTCAGGGCAAGTTCATCCATGGAGGCCTAGTCAGCCTAACTAGAGTCTCTCCCTTTGAGAAGATCAACTCATCCTCACCCAGCAGTAATCAGCTGCCAATAATTCTTTGACTAAGATTGGGACCTGCTGTTCATTTCCGCAGTTCTGTGCTGGGTTTTGGTCTGCTTAAGTTTGCATGGGTCTTGTGCATGCTGACACCATTACTGTAGGTTTGTGTGAGAAAAGTCCCAGGAGCCTGTAGGACTATATCTGCATAGTCATGCACCTCCTCCCTGGCTCTTACAATCTTTCCACCGCTTCTTCCACAGTGATCCCTGAGCCATGGATGGGGGGATTTTAATTTAGGAGTCCTGTCCAAGGACCCACACTCTACAGACTCTTATTCTCTATGTTTTGGCTGTTTATGTCCTTTTGTATTCCTGGCCCTCTGTTGCATGAGTAAGCTTCATTGATGATACTTGAAAGATGCATTATCACTCTCTTCATCCATTGTTCTATGCTCCATGAGCCTCAGGTGTAGCAGTTGCCTACTAGATGTGCCACTTAGGCTTAGGAAATTCACAGGCAATCTTGACACTCTCTGTGTGTGACCATTTGTAATTATCTCTGTCTCTTGAAAAAGAAGCTTCTTTGATGAGTGATGACGGGGATACTTGTCTATAAATTTAGGGATCCACATTTGCACATAGTACGAAATTACATTTGTCTAGAGATATGACAACCTCAGAGTTTTCTCTAAGATCTATGACTTCTTCAGCTATGTGTATTTGGCTAGGTTTACAGCGCCACATATGAGTTTCCTCCCATTGAGTGAACGTTAAGTCCAATTAGGTAGCTGGTGATAACCCCGAAGATAAAAGTGCCACTACTGCACCAATGTCATTTGCTGTGCTGGTCATTGATGTAGTTTTTTTGGACTTGAAGCTGGAATTGGACCACTTGTTGATGTTTTCCCTTAGTAGTTTGCTTAGTGCTTTCCAAAACTATGAGAGCTAGCCTTCAGGGGAGGTGACTTTGAGGTCACTTCCACCTCCATTACTTCAAATCCTGTGTCCAAAGTATGTCCTGTCTTCATCCATAGGGACTTACCAACAAGTTCTGGGAGGCAATCAAGAACTGTGACAGTAGCCTGTGCAATTTTGGGAGTCTCTTGGATTACCCTGGCCAACAACTCAAAGGAAGGTTTCTCTGTCTGTTTCTTGTTATGTAACTTTCAGCTCTACTCATGGACTCATGTAAAAATACTGTAATTTTTCAGTTGGTTTTTGGACTAATACTATTTCCTCTCGTTTTTTTATACTAGCTAGGCACTATTTATCTCTTACTTTGCCCTCCCTCTCTTATCCCCCCTCACTTCTCCCATTTAAAGTGTGCCCATTTACCCATTTCTCCATTGTAATTTCTGTCTGCTACAGTCCCACCTCTATTGAGCTCTCTCTTTCCCTTTAAACCCATAGTTCCTTATATAGCCCTCCTTCTACCACTTCCATTTAATTACCTCCTTTTTGCACATTTCTCCCTTAGTAACATTTGTCTCCTACTATTCTTCTGTCTCCAATTTTTCTTTCCCTTTACCTCCCTGTTTCCCTTCCATTTTCCTGGATTTTGCAGTTACATCAGGATATGTACTCACTTATAAGGATTTGGTGCTAGAATCCACAAATGAGGGAGAGCATACATATTTTGTTTTTCTAAGTCAGTGTTACTTCACGTAGTATAACCGTTTCTAGACCCACCATTTACCTGAAAATTTCATTATTTCATCTTTCTTTACTACTGAGGGAACTCCATTGTATAAGTGCAGCACATTCTCATTAACCACTCGTCAGTTGAGGGGCACTTAGGTTGCTTCCATCTCTTAGCTATTGTGAAAAGAGCAACAACAAACATTGCTGTACGAATATCTCTGCAATAGGATGAGTCCTTTGGGTATATGCCAAAGAGTGGTATAACCGGGTCTTATGGTAGGTTCATTTTTAGTTTTTTAAGAGTTCTCCACCCTGCTTTCCATAGGGTTGCACAAGTTTGCAATCCCTCCAGCAGTAAATGAGCATTCTCCTTTCTCCACATCCTTGCCAGCATTTGGTATCATTTGTTCTCTTGACCCTAGCCAGTCTGATTGGGGTAAGGTGATACCATACCTTGGGGTGGTTTTAACTTGGGGTGGTTTTAATTTGCATTTCCCTAATTACTAACCATGTTGAACACTTTTTAAGACATTTCTTAGCCATCTTTATTTCTTCTTTTGAGAGCTATCTATATAAATATTTAGCCCATCTTTTAATTGGGTCCTTTGTTTCCTTGATTCTTTGTTTTTTGAGTTCTTTATATATTCTGGATGTTAAATCTCTGTCAGATGTGTCACTGATGAAGATTATTCCCCACTGTGTGGTTTTCTCTTCACTTTCTTGATTGTTTCTTTTGCTGTACAGAAGCCTTTTAGTTTAATGAGGTCCCACTTGTTAATTGTTGATTTAAAGTCCTGAGCAACTGGTGTCTGATTTGGAAAGTCTTTTCTCCACACCTATATCCTGCAGGTTACTTATGGGCGGGTCCCATGCACCGTGTTGCTGCTTGGGTCCCTGGCTCTCCGCGGCTACTGGATGCTGGCGACTCAGCGGTCGCTGCGCTTCCAGGCGAGTTCCGTTCCAAGCTACCGGGCACTCCCTCTAGGTACGCGATCTGCCAGCCGCCAGATCACGAGGGGAGGTGCAAGAACGGCAAAAGCAGGATCTCCGCGAGTGAATGTTTAGGAAGGGACAGCCCCCTCCGGGGAGATTGAATAAGAGACTGGTACAGCTCAGCTCCTGATACAGCTCCTTTATTCAGTGATTCAGCTCAGCTCTTAGGGATTCAGCTCCGATTTATTAGGGGGAAACCAGGATATTTATATTGTGGAGGCAGTAGCAAAAGCCTTAGTTGATAGGTGCTTTGAAGGATGCCCCATTTACATGTGGTGGTGGGCTTCTGGAAGGCTGTCAGACATTGCCTGATTATCACACAGGAAAACCTGGCAGTTTCATGCCGGAGGACATGTATCTGTGACGGGCACTTCAAAAGGTGAGTCAGGAAGAGAGTAGGAAGGCGCCCAGCTGAGAAAGGGAGCCTCTGCATAAGAACGCCGAGCCGGCCTGCGCCTATCCAGACATGGAGAGACTGCTACCTTAGACAGCAGGGGTTCCCAACAGTTACTGTCAATGTTTTCTTTTTATGGCTTCAGAGTTTCAAGTTTCACATTGAGGTCTTCATTTGGAGTTGGCTTTTGTGCTAGCTGAGATAAGGATGTAGTTTCATTCTTCTACAGGTGAAGATTCAATTTTCCCAGCACCATTTGTTGAACATGCTGTCTTTCCTCGGCAACACACAATATCAGTTGAGTAAAATTGCAGGCAATCATATTTGGATCTTCATTTATGTTCCATTGCTCTATGTGTCTATTTTTGTGCCAGTACCATGCTGTTTTTAGACTTTAGCTCTATAGCATAGTTTGAGATCTGGCATAGTAATCCCCCCGCCCCCCAGCATTGCTGTGTGTGCTCAGGGTTGCTTTGGCAACTTGGGGTCTTTTGTGCTTCCATATAAATTTAAGGCTTTTTTTTCTAATTCTGTAAAGTATGTCATGGGGATTTTTATTGGGATTGCATTGAATCTGTATATTGATTTTGGTAGGACGGTCATATTCACAATATTAATTCATCCACTCAATGAGCATGGGAGGGTTTTCCGTCTTCTGGTGTCTTCCTCAATTTATTTCTTTAACGATTTAAAATTTTCATTGTAGAGATCTTTGATGTCTTTGGTCAGGTTTATTCCAAGATATTTTATTTTTTTACAATTATTGTGAATGGAAGGGTTTCCCTGTACTCTTTCTCCAATTGCTTTTTATTGGTATATAAAAAGGCTGCTGATTTTTGTTGACTAATTTTGTAACCTGCCACTTTACTGAAAATGTTGATCAGTTCTAGGGGTTTCTTGGTGGAATTTTTGGGCTCCCTTAGGTATAGTATCATCGTCTGCAAAAAGGGATAATTTGACCTTTTCTTTTCCAGTAAGTACTCCTTTAATTTCCTTCTTTTATTTCTCTAGCAAGAGTTTCAAGCACTATACTGAAAAGGAGTGGAAGATAGTGGACATCCTTGTCTGGTTCTGGATTTTAATGGGAGTGCTTCTAGGATTTTTTCCATTTAGAATGATGCTGGCTGTGGGTTTGCTGTGTATGGCTTTAATTATGTTGAGGTCTGTTCCCTCCAGTCCAGCTCCCTTTAGAATTTTTATCGTGAATGCATGATGAATTTTGTCAAATGCTTTTTCTGCATCTATTGAGATGAAGAAGTGGTTTTTGTCCTTGATATCCATTTATATGATTTATGATGTTTATTGACTTGCATATATTGAACCATCCCTGCATCTCTGGGATAAAGCTCACTTGATCATGGTGGGTGATCTTTTTATGTGTGTCTGTATGCAGTTTGCAATTAGTTTGTTTAGAATTCATTATATGGGCCTATAGTTTTCTTTTTTGGTTGTATCTTTACCTGGTTTTGGTATTAGAGTGATGCTGGCTTCACACAAGGAATTTTGGAGTTCTCCCTCTGTTTCTATCTTTTTGAATAATGTAAGTAGTATTGGTTGCAGGTCTTCCTTAAATGTCATGTAGAATTCTGTTGTAAATCCGATTGGGCCTGGGCCTTTTTTAGTCAGGAGGCTTTGTATTACTCTTTCAATTTCCTTATATGTTATGGGTCTGTTTAAATTGTCAAACTCTTCTTGATTTAGCTTTGGGGTTCCCATGATTTTATGTATCCATCCATTCCTTTTAGGGTTTCAAATTTAATAGAGTATACAGTTTTAATGTATTCCCTTATAATGTTCTGGATCTTTTGGGTGTTGTGATGTTTCCCCTTTCATCTCTGGTTTTGCTGATTTGAATTTGCTCTTTTTTTCTTTTGGTTAACTGGGTTAATGGTTTGTCTATCTTGTTTAGCTTTTCAAAGAACCAGCTCTTAGATTCATTGATTCTTTGTATGTTTTCTTCATTTCTATTTCATTGATTTCTGCTCTGACTTTTGTTATTTTTTCTCTTTTGCTGGGTTTGGGTTTCATTCGTTCTTGCCTTTCCAGAGTCTTCAGTTGCAATTTTAAGTCATTTATTTGTGCTCTTTCTCATTGCTTAATGTAGGCACTTAGAGCTATAAACTTCCCTCTTAAGAGTGCTTTTAAAGTGTCCCAGATGTTGTGTTGTGTTGTGAGGTCCTTTTCATTGAATTGCAGCAATTCTTCTATTTCTTTCTTAATTTCTCCTTTGATCCACTCATTGTTTATGAATGTGCTGTTTAATTGCCATGAGTTCATGCAGTGACTAGGGCTTTGTCCAGTGTTGATTTTGAGCTTTATTGCACTGTGGTCTGATAGAATGCATGGAATTATTTCAATTTTTGTATTTGTTGATGTTTGTTTTGTGGCCCAGTATGTGGTCAATTTTTTAAAACATTCCATGGGATGCTGAGTAGAAAGTATATCCTTCGGTGCTTGGATGGAATATTCGAACAATGTCTATTAGGTCCATTTGGTGTATGGTATCATTTAATTCAGACGTCTCTCTGTTTATTCTTTGTCCAGTTGACCTGTCTACTGGAGACAGTGGGTATTGATGGTGAGATGGGTTTTTTAGAGACAGCAAAAAGATGGATTTTGTTTCCTAATCCATTCACTTAGCCTGTATCTTTTGACTGGGGAGTTCAGTCCATTGATGTTTGAGGTTATTATTGAAAGATGTGTATTGGTTGGTGTCATTTTGAATGCTGTTTGTGTTCTCAGTCTAATTTTGTGTTTCCTAGATTATACCCTTGAAAGATGTGTATTGGTTGCTGTAATTTTGATTGCTGTTTGTGTTCTTTGTCTAATTTTGTGTTTCCTCAATTATACCTTTATTTAGTTTCTTTCGTTGCCCCTGAGGTATAGCTGTTCCTTTCTCTACACTTTGTATTGCTTCAAGTATTCTTTGAAGGGCTGGTTTTGTGGACATGTATTCTTTTAGACTATTTATATCATGGAAGAATTTTCTTTCCCCTTCAACTATAATAGACTTTTTGCTGGGTAAAGCCTTCTGGGCTGGTATCTGTTGTCATTTAGAATTGGAAATAGCTTGGTCCAGGCTCTTCTGGCATTCATAGTTTGCGTTGATAAGTCAGCTGTAATTCTGGTGGGCTTTCCTTTATATGTGACTTGTTTTTCTTTTGCTGCTTTCATTATTCTCTCTTTGTTCTGTACATTTAGTGTTTTTACTATTTATATATCATGGGGAGTTTCTTTCCTGATCCTGTCTTTTTGGTGTTCTATGTGCTTCCTGTATTTGTATGGTGATATCTTTCCTTAATTTTGGAAACTTCTCTTCTATAATCCTGTTTAAGATCTCATCAATACCATTAACCTGAAATTCTCCTTCCTGTATGGCTATGATATGTACATTTTGATATTTTCATGGTGTCCCACATCTCTTGCAAATTCCATTCCTGTGGCATTTTTTTAATTTTTCATAATGTTTCCTTGAGTGGTCCAATTCTTCAACTTTATCCTCCATTGTTGATATTCTGTTTTCCATTTCATTGAGTCTAGTGGTGAGGCTTTCCACTATTGTTTTAACTTGGTTTATTGAGTTGGTTCACTTCATTCAACATTTCTGCCTGAGTTCTCTTCAATGTTTCTATCTCTTTTGTGAATTCATTCAGAAGTCTCTCCCTGTCTTCTTTTAGTTCTTTGATTTCTTTGTTCATGTGTTTTTTAAATTTGTTGAATTCCCTGATCATGTTTATGATTGTTCTTTTAAATTCAGTGTCCTGGTTTATCACTGGAGGGTTCTCCTTGCAGAACTCTTCTACATGACTAGTGGAGTTTGGTGGAGACGTGGTGTTTTGGCTTTCTATTTTATTATTCTTTCGTTGTGATTTTGGCATGTGAATTTCTTTTGTTGTTTGTGATTCTGATATGAGAATTAAGTTGAAATATGCTTCTGTTTGTATTATTGGTGTGCCTTTGTCCTTATCTTATTGATTATGTAAAGCTGGTTGGTTGAGGTTTTAGGATTTCTCAGGTTTTATTTTGGAGGGAACTGATGGCTTCAGATCAGCTACTCAGGAGCTCCCACAGAAACCCAAGACAGGTTCTAGTCAGTTACACTCAGGCTTCCTTCTAAAGTTTGAACCATACTAGAAGACACTCATAGCAAAATTGGGGCTTGGAATTCATATGCTGGGGCTGACAGCAGAGTGACCTTCATCCATGGTGACTCAGTTCTGCAGGTGGCAACAACACAGCAGAGAATGTCTGTCAGTGTTGTTGGAATCCTGAGTCACCTGTAGGGGAAGTTCCATGTGGCCCCTCTCCACTTGCCTCTCCTGGGGAAATGTACACACACACACACACACACACACACACACATACACACACAGAATATCTGCTTTGGTACCACAACTGAATCAAAACGGCAGCTTTTTGATCCTTTGTATACACTAGTCAAGTTCTAAAATCTTTATTTTTCTATAATATTATATTTATCAGTTTCAATTTTAATTACTAATCCTATACAGGGAACACTGATATTCTGCAAGCTAAGCTGCCCTCTGGGATAATCAAGACAATTTTAGAATATGACCATCCAGATCAAAACAAACTCAAAATTTCATCATGATTTACAAATTTCATTGCATTATATTTCTTTTATTTATTCTTTTTATTTTATGTGTATGAGTGCATTGCCTGCATGTATGCAAGCACACCCCTTCTGTGGAGGTCAGAAGTGGGAGTTGGGTTCCCTGGAACTGGAGTTACAGATGGTTGTTAGCTGCCATGTGGGTGCTGGGAATCGAACCTGGGTCTTCTGCAACAACAGCCAGTGCTCTTAACCACTGAGCCATCTCTCCTACCCTCAAAAAAGAGAATGTTTTAAGATATTACTATAGTGCATGATCAGGAGGGCCATGAAAGCCTCATAGGAATTTTCCTCATATTTTTAGTCATTTTTACATCTGGCTTATGTTTTAATTTTTTTCCAGTTTATTTCTTTTTATTTTATGTATAAGTTTTTTCTGGTTTATTTATTTTTATTTTACATGTATTTCTATGTTTTTGTCTTCTTCTAAGTATACCTATGTCATGTAATGCCCACAGAGGCCAGAAGATAGCATCAAACTCCCTGGAAATGATGTTATAGATGGTTGTTAGCCACCATATGTGTGCTGGGTCTTCTGTTCGAGCAAGCAGTGCTCTTAACTGCTTAGCCATCTCTCCAGACCCTGCTTATGTTTTCATAGTATAGGGAGGTCTTATATTTCTATTATATTCCATAAGTTTTAGAAACTTATACTTTTTTTTTTAAGAGAAGGAAGAGTTTATTTGAGCTTACCATTCCAGGGAAATTACAGTCCATCACAGCAGGGAGGCATGGTGGCAGAGGTGGCTAGAGGAGAAACTGAAGCTAGGCTCTACATCTTCCAGCAAGCACAGGAAAAAAGAGAGAAACTGGAGATCTGGCAAGGCTTAAGAACTCTCTAAGCCCAGCCCCAGTGAAGCACTTCCTCCAGTATAGCCACACCTTCTAAAACCTCGAAAAAACAGGGCCACAATCTGGGGACAAAATGTCCAAATACTTGGAGCCTATGAGGGACATTTTCATTCAAACCATCACCTTCCACCCCTGGGCCCCACAGGTTCATGAGCATATAAAATGCAAAATGCACTTATTTAAAAGTCCCCATAGTCGTTATCAGTCTCAATACTATGCAAAAGTCCACAGTCCAAAGTACCTTCTGAGACTCAGGGAAATATCTTAACTGTAAGCTCCATGTAAAATCAAAAGACAAATTACATACTCTCAACATACAGTGGAACTGACTGCACATTACAATTCCAAAAGGGAGGAATAGAAACATAGTAAGGAAATACAGAACCAAAACAAAACCGAAAACCAGCAGGACAAACACCAAATCCAGTAGTTCCATGTCTGACTTCTGGGACTTTACTTCCAAAGGGTTTAGATGGCTCAGCTTCTCCAGCTTTGCTGCATGAAACACACGTCTCTGTTGAGCTGGTACCATTCCCTGTATGCAGGTTATCTTGACAGATGTCTCACAGCTCTGGCATCACGAATGTCTTCTTGGGGTTTCCATTGCCAGCCAGGCTTCACCTTCACAGACTTCACACAATGGCCTATCAGGGCCTTCTCTAGGGAGGTGTACACCTACTGCATGCTGCCTGGCCTAAGCAGCTCTCTGAAACATCAGAGGAAGAACTGATGGCCCCTTCATTCTTGCATCTTTCACGCCTCTAAAACCAGCACCAGGTGAATGACACTGCCAAGTTTTGCTGCAAGTTTGGGATGGACTCCAGCCTGCTTTATTCATTTTAGAAGCCTTTCTCTTCAGTGGTCCCTGAATCATTTTCCTTTCTCAAGTTGGAGACTTAACTGGGTGTAGTCTTGCCCTGGAGGCACTCTCTCCATTGTTTAAGTGAGAATCTCTAGGCCCCTCCTTAATCACTTTAGTCCCTTTATCAAAGAGATCCTCTCCAGCACATGCCAAGGCTCTAACTTTTATCTTCCTAGTGCTCTTTTTCAGTCCAAAATGTATTTCTGCCCCGTTCGCTGTTTTTTACTGTAGATCTGCATAATATTCACCATTAATATCCACGCCACCATTTCTACATTAGGTTGTCTTGAAATTTCTTCTGCCAGAGAAATTAGTCCATTGCTTTTCAACTTAGCCTCAGGCAAGCTTTTTGGTGGAGGGCAGACTCCAGCCAGATTCTTTGCCAAAATATCCTAAGTGCTGCTTAAGTCTTTATTTCCCTCTGGAACTACATTTTTCCCAGCACTGCTTTCTTCTAGGCCCCTACTAGAATGACTAGAATGGCCCGTTAAGTTCTGCTTACAGCCATCAGCTGCTTTTCTAGCCCAAACTTCCAAAGTATTCCACATTCCTCCAAAACCCCACATGGTCAGGTTCTCCACAGCCAACGGCCCACTCTCTGGTAGGAATTACTGTATTTGTCACTTATTTGTTGCTGTGAGAGGAACACTGACCAAAGCAATTCATAGAAGGAAGAGTTTATTTGAGCTTATGGTTCCAGGGAAATTACAGTGCATCATGGCAGGGAGACATGGTGACAGAGGTGGCTGGAGGAGGAGTGGAAGCTGGGCTCTACTTCTTCCAGCAGGCACAGGAAACAAGAGGAGAAACTTATACTTTTTAAATGAATGCATTTTATAACAAGCAAGCTTTCTTGGCCTAAATTCTAAATGACTGCCTCAGTTTTGAGGGAAGACAATCCCTTAAGAAAAATGAGGCAATATGCCTATCTTTTTGTTAAGAAAACCCTGTACATTAAGTATTCATTCCTCTCCAAAATGTTTCTGACACTGAAGAAAGATATGTGAAGGTCTTTTTGCAGTCATTTGTGGGATAGTGGGAAACATCAATGACTGGGGCTTCCCTACCTTTTTTGAAAGGGATTGTGCGACTTGGGTCCCTTAATTAGGCGTCTGTCTCTCAACGCCTCAGTTTATGCATGGCACTGAGTGGGGTGTTCAGTGTGGGGCCAAGTACTTTTCTCCATTTCATCCAGAGAGCAGCACTATCAAAAACACAAAATCCTGTGCATTAACTCTCATGCAGCCAGGAAGAATTCAGGACAATCTGCACATGGTAACCACATAGGTCAAACTTCAATGGTGATGGAAAAGTGATGGAAACTTCAATGGTGATGGAAAAGAGTGTGAGGATTGTCAGTATTCACGACAACTCTGCAACAATGAAATGCCCCACTGATAGAAATTGCAGTATACAAAAGAAGGGAGAGATGGCTCAGCCATTGAGAGCACTTGCTGCTCCTGCAATGGAACAGACTGAGTTTGGTTCCCAGTACCCATTCCATGTCTCACAACAACCTATAATGCCAATTTAGGGGATCTGATTCCCTCTTATGGCCTCCATGGTCACCAGCTGTCATGTGTGACTATACACACATGTAAACAGAAAAATGATAAGCAAAAGCAGAAAGGGGGCTGAGAGGTGACTCAGCAGTTAAGAGCATTAGCTGCTCTTGAAGAAGACCTTGGTTTGAACCCCAGCACCCACGTGGCAGCTAGTAACTGTCCATAACTCCAGTTCCAGGGTATCTGATGGCCACTTCTGACCACCATGGGCATTGCACAACACAGGTGCACTTATGTACATGCAGGCAATACACACATACATATAAAACAAAAATAAAAAAATAAGCTCCAAGACCAAGACAATTGACCATCCTATACAGGTAATAGCTATGGAGAAGTTTATTAATTTCCTGTGTAATGTCTGCTCTCTCTAATGGCACCTTCAGTTTACAATAGTCAGCCCTGATCCAGGAGAAGAAGCCAGTGTGTTGGGTCATAAGCTTCACTGTGGTTCCAGGTTCCTGAAGTCCATTGTGCAGCATCAAGTATCCCTTGGAAACAGTGCAGATTCTAGAACTCAGAGAAAGCAAGTCTCTCAGGGAGAAAGGAAACGTCCCCTGCTCCTTGAGCCTTCTGCCTGTCTTTTCCAGAGATTCTGCAGTGGTCTGAGAGATAAAACATCTGGACAGTCTGGTAATGTGGAATCTTTTTGAGTCATCTCAAATTCGTTTGCCAAATGAGTTCTGACCGTGTTGGGTACTGGGGGAGGAAGGAGGACAGTCTGTGTTCAAACTGATAATAGAGACAATCTTGTAGGTAAGGGGGCTGCAAAGCAGGCTGCTAACACAGTCTCTCATTTGGTACCTCAGCTGTGTTACCTTGAGCAAATTCCTCCTTTTCTCCTAGTGTATAAACACTGAGAACATCATGTGTACATGGTCCTGGGTCAAATTCAAACTGTGAGGGGAAAAGAAGCAGAGTTCAATGATACATGTGTATGGAAATGTTATAATAAATACTTTATTTTGTATAATAACTAAAAACTTACTGAGGAATTACATAGCAAACCCTGTGAAGGTTTATCAGGGTGAGTCACGGGTAGGTGTACAGGACAGAGGGGCTGACGGGCTATTGCGGGCTTGTGCAGGAGTGCAAGGTGGGGAAACAAGAGTCGTTTTAGACCTTCCTGTGTCAATATCCAGTTCTGGGCACTCAGGACAGACCTGACTGTGTCCGAACCCTTAGTAGTCCTTACCTTTTTTCCTCCAGACCTTAAGCAATGAGTCAGCAGAATCCCTGGCATTCCGTCCCTACCTTCCTGGGATCCCTGTGCTGGTTTCTCTGGAACTCTGTCCTTGACAGATGCAGAGAGCAAGGCAGACAGGACCCTGCCTTTCCCTAATTTGGAAGGAAGAAAAATGGGGCAGTTACCATGTGGCTTGAAGGCTCCATTTACGAACAGAAACAGGAATTGAGGGCTGACCACATGGCTCAGCAGACAATGGTGTTTGCTGCCAAGTCTGATGACCTCAGTTCTATCCCCTCAACCCACATGGTAGAAAGAGACATCTGAATCACACAGGTTGTCCTCTGATGTTCACAGGTGCATGGCACACGTGTACACACGTAAACACACAATAAAAATAAATATAAAAATTTATTCTAAATGAATGAAAGAAAGAGGAATTGAAACTTTGTCATTAGTACAGAAAAGTGTCTGGACACAGACCCAAGTATGCGACAGGATGAAAGATATGATAATGTGGACATTGCAAATCAAACCATGTCCCAAAGCAATCTTTTTCGACTATGGTTTGTATTTGTGTGTGTGTGTGTGTTTGTGTCGGTCTGTAAGTGTGCTCTCTGAGAGAGAGACAGAGAGAGAGAAAGGGATAAAGTGACAGACAGATGCAAAGACAGAAACAGTGTATCACAGTGAGAAAGAGACTCCGAATCTGCCTGATATGTGGATTCATCATGTTTTTCAGTTGTGTTGTTTCCTGAAGCTACTGGTGGAGATTGTGTATGTCATGGAGAAAGGAAACTCTGAGTCCAGTCCCAACCCACCGGAACTGAACATGCAACTGATTCGGCCCAAAAAGTTAAAACACCGCAAGCGCCCCAGAAACATCCTGATCTACTTAATTAATAGGGAGATGGGGATGCCCAGAAACAATATGAATCTTATGAAATGGGTTTGGAGAGCGGCCAAATCTGCCTCATGGTAGAATTATCTTGGCAAAATTCATATTTGCTTGTATTTACCCGAAATATGCTTTTACAAAGAAGCAGAACAAACAATTTCTCTCACATTTGATCCATTAATTGTTCTTCATTTTAACTGCACTTGATGTAGTATGTGTTTCCTGACTTGGCCTCTTCATTTGCACTGTGCAGGGTATTGTTTCTATTGTGACTATGCTCTCATGAGATCTGAAATGCCGGGACGGATGGTAAGATCACTTTGCACAACACATCTCTTTTGCTACTAAACAAAAAAAAAATGTGCATGTGTTTCTGTAGAGATTGCTCAGTGGTTAAGAGCCCTGGCTGCTCTTGTAGCCGGGTTCAGATCTGAGCACCCATATGGCGGCTCCCAAGTGTCTACTACTTCAGTTCCAAGGGATCTGATGCCCTCTCCTGGCCTCCGTAGGCATTGTATCCATGGCTGAACTTACACATGTTCAGGCAAAACATACATACACATAAAACGCATGTAAATAATCAAAATAAAATGTGTATGCATAGCTCTGTAGAACCTGGCCATTCGGCACCAAAGTTTTCCTCAGTACTCGCTCTGGGGAGACATCCTTTGTATCCTAATGCAAAACACCCCCATCTGCCCAGGACAAAGGGCATTGATGAGAGCAAAGCAGAGCTGGGTGGGGCATTTGGAATGCCTGCACATATCCCACAGAGCCATCTAGAGTTGATCATGATCCCAAAGAAGTGTCACAGAAAGATTACTTGTGTCTGTTTAAGCAAATCAATTCAGACCACAACGCACAACAGAGAAATGCTTTGACCAATGAATAGACAATCCATAATGAGGACACTGGTGTGATGGGGCCATTCAAAATGCTGTGTCCACACCCAAGCATGGCGGTCCACATAATCAATCCAAATACTCCTGGGGCAGAGTTAGGCAGATCTCTGCGAGAGCAAGGCCATCCCAGTCTATGTAGAATCTGAGGATACATGGAGGCCATGTCTCAAAAAAAAATTCTTTCCAGAAGCAGATTTGAGAAATTTAGAGTGGAGGCTATATAAGAAATTGGCCATTCAGAAATGAAACATGGGGGCTTGATAGATGGCTTAGTACTTAAGAGAGCTTGATGTGGGGCTTGAGAGATGGCTCAGTGATTAAGAGCACTGGCTGCTCTTGTGGAGGACCCTGGTTAGATTCCCAGTACCTACATGGAGGGTAACAACCATTCATATCTCCAGTTCCAGGGGAACACAATGCCCTCTTCTGTCCTCCTTGGGCATTGCACTACATGGGTACACTTGCACATATGCAGGCAATATACTCATATATATAAAAGAAAAATGAATTTTTTTAAATAGAGAGATTTATGTTCATTCACAGGACCTAAGTTTGGTTCACCAGCCATGTCAAGTGTTTGTAACTTGCAGTTCTGTCATCTTCTGACTCTGCACAGGCTCTGCACTCAGGTGCACGTGTTTGAGTGTACAGACACAGACATAGACACAAACAAGCACACACACAAATCTTTAAAAGAAACCACCAGAAATGAGAGACAGGTGAGAACAGGAAACAGACTGAATATATGGATGAAATGAGGAGAAAGGTAAAACCTAGTGATGGCAAATGTGGAAAGACATGAGGTGCCTTCATTAAAGTGAGAACAAATTGCAAACATCATACCAGTTATTTAAAGTGAGATGTAAAAGTTGAGCATGGTGGTATGGACCTTTTATCTCAGCACTCCAAAGATACAAAAGGGAAGATACAATGCATCCTGGGCTATAAGTGACACCTTATTTAAAATAGGGGGGTCAATGCCCATTGTCATGGTGCACAAATTTAATCCCCGGACTCAGGAAGCAGAGACAGGGAGACCTTTGTGAGATTCAAGTCAGCCTGGCCTACAAAGCCAGTTTCAGGCAGGTGGGGCTAGAGGGGAAACCCTTTCTCAGAAGACCAAAATCAAAAATGGGTGGGATGGGCTGACATAAAGGTTCAGAGGCATGGCTGCCCTTACAGAGGACCTCGTTTCAATTCCCAGTCTCCACATGGGTAACAAGGGTCCATGATTCCAATTTCAGGAGATCCTATTGCATCTTCTGGCCTTCTCGATTACTGCAATCATGGTACGCATTACAGCAAACAGGCCGATGACTCATACACATGAAATTAAATAAATCTTTTTTATAAAAAGATGAGTTTCTGGAGAGATGGTTCAGCAGTTAAGAGCACTGGCTGCTCTTGCAGAGGACCTGTGTTCGATTCCCAGCACCCACATGACGTTACAAACCATCCTTAACTCCATTTCCAGGGGAATCCGAAGTCCTTTTCTGACCTCCGTGGCATTGCACAACACAGGTGTACTCACATACATGCAGACAATACACTCATAAAATAAAAATAATAAATAAGATATTAAAAAAAAAGATGGAAAAGCAAGTGTCCCAGAAACCTACCTTGCATTCCTAATTGTCTGCACATTCACCACCTGTAGAGAATTTTTTAGCCCTTACTGTTTTCCTGTGCCTACATCCTCTTTGCCTAGTCTCTTAGAACCTTATCATACAGAACACTTTAACCTCCCTGGGTCATTTCCATTCCTGGGCCCCGTCTGGTCATAGTCTGATTGTACAGTGAGAAACTGAAGGTTCCAATCTGTCTTCAGAAGTGCAGGTCACACTGAGGGACAGTGGGAGGAGCATGTATGAATATTCCTCTGGCCATGATCACTGGCCAGTGTCGATACAAAAGCATAATTCCACCTCAAAGGGGATAAGAGATAGTTTATTCTGGAGCGAAATATGAGCGACCATGGCCAGGGAACACAGATTCAAGCTACCCTGAATTCCATGTTCCAACATGGTAATATTTTCATGAAGTTTTTATAATAACAGAACAAAGAAAAGTCATAAGTCAAGACTCTTTTCAAATACCTTGGTGGGAATATTGGGTAGTTGGTTACAACAAAAGAAAAATCTCAGCTATAGGCCTCAGGTGCTTTTGGAGGGCATTCAGCCTTCTGGTTGATGGAAGCTGCTGGTCTACTAAGTTAATACATTCCAAAAGGTTTTACCTGTTAGTCACAGGATGTAAAGTCGGAAACAAAGGTGGGTAAGGAGTGACTATTTAGGGGGATAAATGGCAATTAGGCTCTGGACCTACAACATTCCAAACTCTCCAGAAGCACTGAAGTTCTAATCAGCTCATCAGCCTTTGTAGAATGTTCAGTTTGTTTTTGCGAACTTTTAAAATAAACTATATTGAGAATTTCATACATGCATATAAGATGTTTTGTTCAAATCCATACCCACTCTCTCCCCTCCAACACCTCCCATATTTCCCCATTACTTTTTTCTGACAACTTTGTGTGCTCCTTTCTTTCTTTTTCTTTCTTTCTTTCTTTCTTTCTTTCTTTCTTTCTTTCTTTCTTTCTCTTTCTTTTCCCTCTTTCCTTCCTTCCTTCCTCCCTTTTTTTCTAAATGGGACTTTTCAATACTTTAATATTAACCCTCTGAAGATGTAACCCTAAAATCTTTTAGGGATTAGATAAGAGCTCCCAAATACTTTTGTCATATTTGGCCTTTGGAACAGAGTATGTTGCTAAGAAGCCCAAGGACATTTTGTCTTTTAGCCAAGAAACTAGCTACTTTTCTTTAGGGTCTTTTTTTACCCTAACTGCCTAGCCAATTCCTACCTCCTATTCTTATCACACTCATCACAGTTACAGGACATTGTGAGAGATGTTCCATGGTCTCCTGGAACTTAGTCGGCCTTGGAGGGCAAGGGGCAAAAACTGTCCTTTAAGTCCCTCTGAACAGATTAGCAGAGGCCTCAAAGTATAGCTGTTAAACATCCAATAGGATTAGTTCCACTAGCCTGGCACTTTTAATTACTATGTGCCATGTTGATAAAGCTTGGGCAAAGACCAAATGTACTCATATAAATCTTGACTAGGTATATATTTTGTTTCTTAATCTAGTTGACGAAACTATGACATTAGAAATTTTAAGATTCTGTGTATATTATTTTTGGCTCATCCTTTATATAGCATAACAAACCTACACAGACCTTCATCAATTGCTTAAGCTTTCTCATTTTTCCTGTCTATTTTGGAAAATATCTCCCACACTCAGCATATTCTTTATTTTATTGTATTTTTTTTCAGCCAGCATCTCAGAACACTGTGTAGCCGGTGAGAACTTCAATCTGTAGACCAAGCTGGCCCTAAAGGCACAGAAATCTTCCTGCCTCTGCATCTGAAGTATTGGGATCAAAAGTGTGGAACGCCATGCCCAGCATTATTTTAATAAAGTAGTAGCACTTTTACATCTCCAGAAACCTATAGTGCACAATTTTTTGTTTTCTTAATAAATCCCACTAACCTATTTTTGTCACTTTCTACTGTTGTTGCTTGTTTGTCAGTCATTTGCATTGTTCACACAGTCAGCATGGGATGCCCATCTGTGCCTCTCTTCCAGAGACTCTCTGGGGCACTATGTCAGATTGAGGATAGGTGAGCACAAGGCACTAGTGACGTGTACGGTATCAGTATGAACCTGAGTACAGAGCTGCATCTCAGCTGCAAGGCAGAGTTCTCTTTCTGAGACCAGTGTCTGTTGTAACTTTGTATAGAAGCCTAGTCCATGACAAGAATGTGGATATCCCTGTCCACTTAACAAGAGTCCCAATCATGTTCTCTTATGTCTGATCACAAGGTGAGTATGGACAGTGGCAGCTTCAGTGTTCCAGATGTGTGAGAAAGGCTCCTTAGGACTCCATATTGGGATGCTAGGAAGCAAAAGCTGAAGCTCAAGGAAGAGCGTGCTTCTGTGTCATGATGCCAGAAAGACTTTGTGAAGTGACTACTTGGTGTAGCTTAACATCCTGCTGCCCAGACTTCCTGGGATACAGACACAATCCAAGAGGCCTGAAGACCAGTTGTATATAAGAATCACTGGAGAAGGGGGAAAGATAGGGTGGCTGAGAACATAGTGCATGGGGAGAAGGGCAACAGGACCACAGATGAGGCATGGATGGGACACATGAAGGTGGGAGCGATGTGTGAATGACAGAGAAGGGATCTTTGGCAAGGGACAGAAAAGACCCTCATAAGAGCAGTCTTTAAGGATGAGGAAGAAGCTGGTGATATTTAAAGGAAATTGCACATCATCTGGAGGTCATGTCATGTCCCCGTTACCTGGGTTCCATAAGGAACAAATATTTGACCCCTGCCTTCATAGTGCTCTTCAGCTGAGCCTGACAATGAAATGACATGGACAGATGAAGAAGAAAAAGGAAAACTCAGATTTGTTTCATGCCTGTTTACATAACAAGGAAGCACTTACAGGGATATGAGTGCTCACGCACTGCTTGGCACACACAGAGTAGTGAATTGTGACAGTGCAGCTAAGTAAATTACATGGGGGATGGAACAAGTACATTTTAATGTCTATGCAGAATTGCTCCAGTCTTAACCTTTGTTCTTGATGATGCCAGGATTATTTTCCTTGTAGAGTGGACAGTAGAACTTTAACAAGGGAAGTTGGTCTCATGCTGTTAAGAGGCACAGGGAAGGGAGCTGGGGAGAGAGCTCCACCAGCAATGTACCTACCGTTAATGCATGAGGACCTAAGTTCAGATCCTTAGTATCCATCTAAGGAGCCTTGTGTGCCACCTATAATCCTAGTGCCCTGGAGGCACAGATAGAGGATACCTATAGCTTGCTGGCCAGCTACATCTGCTGAAGTGGTAAGCTCAAGGTTCAGTGAGTTTGATGGCTCATCTTAGTTGTCAATTTGAGAGACCTGAGAGAGGAAACATCAGTCCAGCAGTTCTTCTATGAGATTGTCCTGTGGGTATCTCTATCTGGCATGTTCTTGACTGTTAATTAATGTAGTGCCAAGCCCACTGAGGGAGGTACCACCCCTAGGCAGCTCTTCCGAAGCTGTACAGAAAAGCCAGCTGAACAAGCCAAAGGGAGTGAGCCAGTACGGAGTGTCCCTAAGTGCTGTCTGCTTCGAGCTCCTGTCTTGAGTTCCTGTATTGTCGTCCTTCAATGATGGATTGATTATAAGCTGTAAGATAAAATTAAGTCTTTCTTCTCCAAATTGCTTTTGGTCATGGGGCTTATCAAAAAAAACAAAAACAAAAAAGCAATAGAAGAAGACACTCGACATCAATCTCTGGCTCTTGGTCTCTGCACATATACATGTGCACTCCACATTCCACAGTATCTCTCTCTCTCTCTCTCTCTCCCTCTCTCTCTCTCCCTCTCTCTCTCTCTCTCTCACATACACTCAGAATGAACTTTTTGCACTACCCATCATTCAAGAGTCTTTCACTAAAAACAGTATGCCAGAACAGCCCATTTTGTGATGGCAAGTTCTTACTTCCCTCAGTCCCTTCATGGAAAGAAAGGCAGAGTAAGTAGTGATGACGAAGGTGGCAGAAGTTATGAAGAGAATGGCATGCCGACTCCTGATACCCCGGGGATTATTTCACCATGGAATCCATTCCCCAAGACCCAGTCTTTGCACCTCAAGAATAAACACACTTGGGGCTGGAGAGATGGGTGAGCAGTTAAGAGCACTGACTGCTCTTGCAGAGGACCCAGGTTTGATTCCCAGCACCCACATGGCAGCTTTGAACAGTCCTTAACTCCAGTTCCAGGGGAATCTGAAGCCCTCTTTTGACCTCCGCAGCATTGCATGACACAGGTGTAGCCACATACATACAGGCAATACACTCATACACATAAAAAACAATGAATAGAATATTTAAGAAATGAATAAACACATTTAAAAGACAAGCCAAGCAGGGCATCACAATATCAGAAGTTACTGGATATCAGTAAAGGAGCAAGCACAGACTTTCCCTGCTGGCCAGTTGAGCTCTAGGCCTCCACCAAAATGCCAGCTTTTCCAGGGCAGAGTAGGTAGGACTGCACTGCCCAACAGGTCCCAGGTCGAATTCACCCCTGCAGAGCCATCTTACCCCTGGGAACACTTCAAAAGACCTTGCACTACAAACACTAACGTAGGAAGTACAGTCCTTCCCCACCACACCTGAGACCCCCTTCCTCAGGTCAGAGGCACCCAGAAGGTAAGGGTCAGCAGAAAGGGGACACCATCACACAGAGAACCTGACTCAGGATGCACCCTACCTCTCTGCAGTCCTAAATCTGCTGTCCAGCCTGAGACAAATGTTGCTGGGAGACACAGCCAAAGAAATCATGCCACGGCTAGGACCAAGCTTGTGAAGTATGCTCGCCCCATTGCTAGGGGATTCCTTCCTCAGAATCTCCCAGCTGTGGTACCCTGGCTCCTTGTGAAGGCAGGCAGCATATTGCCTTCCTTCCCCCATTTCCAGCCACAAGTCACTGCCTGGAGGTTCTCTTCTTTACCTCAGGCAGAAACTGCATAGCCAAGGGGAAACTTTACAGACTCTTAGACCAGGCAAACCAGAACAGCATGGTATTGATTTTGAACAGGGGACTGTCCGTAGTCACACAATTCCAAACTGCTGGACATGATCTTCAGGTCAAAGACGAAGACAGGACTGCCTCACATCAATGTAAACAATCTATGGAAAGACTAATGTCTCTCTTTTTAAAATAATTTATTGAGAATTTCATACATGCATATAAGGTGTTTTGATCAAATGCATGCCCACCCTCTCCCCTCCAATTCCTCCCATATCTTCCCATTCTTTTTTTTCTGATAACTTCATGCAGTCTTTCTTCTTTTTCTAATGGGGTTTTTGCTACTCTAACATTCTCCCCTCTGAAAAGGTAACCCTAAAATCTTTTAGGGATTAGATGAAAGATCCCAAATACTTTCGACATTTTTGGCCTTAGGAACAGAGTATGTTGTTAAGAGGCCCAAGGATATTTTGACCTTTAGCCAAGAAACTGGCAACACTTCTTTGGGGTCTTTTTATCCTAAGTGCCTAGCCAGTTCCTACCTCCTATTCTTGTCACACCATCTCTGAAGAAGTTACCCAAATTACTGATAGGGAATGTGGACGCAGACTGCTCTGGCTTCTTCCATTCTGAACAGGGGTGCAGGGTGAGGCAATTGGAGTACCCCTTCAGCGGTTCTATCTTAAAAACTCCCAAATTGCATAACTCTTATCTCTAGGGGGAAAAGAAAAAAGAGGCAATTTGCCTATCTTTTTGTTAGGAAAACCCCATACATTAAGTAATCATTCTTCTCCAAAATGTTTCTGACACTGAAGAAAGCTCCGTGAGGGTTTTTTTGCAGTCATTTGAGCAATAGTGGGAAACATCAATGACAGGGGCTTCCCTACCTTTGTTGAAAGGGATTGTGAGACTTGGGTCCCCTAATTAGACATCTGTCTCTCAACTCCTCAGTTTACGCATGGCACTAAGTGGGGTGTTCAGTGTGGGGCCAAGTAATTTTCTCCATTTCATCCAGAGAGCAACACTATCAAAAACACAAAATCCTGTGCATTAACTCTCATGCAGACAGGAAGAATTCAGGACCATCTGCACAGGGTACCCACATAGGTCAAACTTCAATGGTGATGGAAAGTACTAGAGTGTGAGGACTGTCACTACTCACAACAACACTGCCACAATGAAATGCCCCACTGATAGGAATTGCATAATACGAAAGAAGAGAGAGACAGCTCAGCCATTGAGAGCACTTGCTGTTCCTGCAATGGAACAGACTGAGTTCATTCCCTGTACCCATGCCATGTGTTTCACAACAATCTATAATGCCAACTGAGGGTTTCTGATTCCCTCTTATGGCCTCCATGGTCACCAGCGGTCATGTGTGACCATACACACATGTAAACATAAATAAGATTGATAGGCAAAAGCAGAAAGGAGGGTGGAGAGATGACTCAACAGTTAAGAGCATTAGCTGCTCTTGCAGAAGACCTTGGTTTGAACCCCAGCACCCACGTGGCAGCTAGCAACTGTTCATAACTCCAGTTCCAGGGTATCCGATGGCCACTTCTGACCTCCATGGGCATTGCACAACACAGGTGCGCTTATATACATGCAGGCAATACACACATATGTGTAAAATAAAAATAAAAATAAAAGTAGAATAAGCTCCGAGACCAAGGCAACTGACATACAGGTAACAGCTATGGAGAAGTTCATTAGTTTATTTCCTGTGTAATGCCTGCTCTCTATAGTGGCACCTTCAGTTTATGATAGGCAGCCCTGATCCAGGAGTAGCAGCCAGTGTGTTGGGTCATAAGTGTTCCAGAGTTTTTTGTTGTGTTGTACTGTTCTTTTTGTTTAATTCCAGGAATACTTTGATTTCTTTCTTGATTTCTTTCTTCTTTGACCCATTTATCACAGGAGTGTGTTGTTTAATTTCCATGAGTTCATGTAGTTACTAGGGCTTCTTTCAGTGAAATTTTAAGCTTTATTGTGTTGTGGTCTGATAGAATGAATGGAATTATTTCAGTGTTTATTTGTTGAGGTTTGTTTTGTGCCCCAGTATGTGGTCAATGTTTGAGAAAGTTCCATGGGGTGCTAAATAGAAAGTCCATTCTTTGGCACTTGGGTGGAATATTCAGTAGGTGTCTGTTAGGTCCTTTTGATGTATGGTATCATTTAGTTCAGATATGTCTCTGTTTATTCTTTGTCCGGTTGATAGGTCTAATGGAGACAGTGAGGTATTGAAATCCCCTAGTACTACTGAGTTGGGATTAATATGGATCTTAAAGTCTTATAGTGTTATTTTTATGAATTTGGGTACACCAGAGTCTAGTGTATATTAGTTCATGATTATAATATCTTCCTAGTTAATTGTTCCTTTGATCAGATTGAAGTGACCCTCTTTATCTCTTCTGATTAGTTTTAGTTTGAAGTCTATTTGGTCAGATATTAAAATTGCAACCCCTGCTTGTTTCTTAGTGCCATTTGCTTGGAATATTGTTTTCCATCCTTTCACCTTAAGGTAGTGCCTGTCCTTGAAGGTGAGATGGGTTTCTTGCAGGCAGTAAAGAGATGGGTTTTGTTTCTTAATCCATTCACTTAGCCTGTATCTTTTGACTGGGGAGTTCAGTCCATTGATATTTAAAGTTATTATAGGAAGATGTGTATTGGATACCACCATTTAGATTACTGTTTGCATTTTTATCTAATTTTGTGTTTCCACAATTATACCTTCATTTAGTTTTTTTATGTTGCCCCTGGGGTACAGTTGTTTCTTTCTCCATTCTTTGTATTGCTTCAAGTATTCTTTAAAGTGATGGTTTTGTGGACATATATTCTTTCAGCCTATTCACATGGTGGAAAATTTTTCTTTCCCCTTCAACTGTAATAGACATTTTTGCTGGGTAAAGTATTCTGGGTCAGCATCTATGGTCATTTAGAACTGGTGTAGGCTCTCCTGGCTTTCATAGTTTGCATTGATAAGTCAGTTGTAATTCTAATGGGTTTTTCCTTTATATGTGAGTTGTTATTTCTCTTTTGTAGCATTCAGTATTGTCTCTTTGTTCTGTACATTTAGTGTTTTTACTATGATGTGCTGTGGGGAGTTTCTTTTCTGGTCCTATATATTTGATGTTCTATATTTGTATTTGTATTTGGCTGAAGATACAACACACTTTGTTTAGTATGGTTGTAGGTGCGATGTGGCACCTTCTTGACCATAGCTACTCCATGTTAAAGTTTAGGCTGACTCTAGTCTCTGAAATTATCAGGCAGTTGGCCCAGGGTATGGGAACACATGTCAGCTGGACCCTGGTTGTCTTGGGAACAGGCCAACGTGTTTGGGATACCACCTGCTAACTGCAGATTTATGGCTTCTGTAGGTTATGCTTGGCTTGCTTCTGCAAAATAGTAATTGTTCTTAATAGAATAGAAATTGTTAAGGGGGCTTTGCACCTGTATGCTTAGGAACTTAAACTTTTCACCCCTGGTTATGGTTTCTCTGTATAAAAGCTTACAGTAGAGATGGCTCGGGGCTACACATTTGGGTTCTGACACCCTTGTGTAATAGCCCTGGCCAGCAACAATTTTCATTTGGCTAAACTTTGTCTGAGTGGCCTTCTCTGGTGAAGCACCCCATAACACATGCTATAGAGAAATTACGTTGCAAATGACGTGAAAACATCCGCCCTGCTAACTAGCTTTCATAGTGCTGGAAGGTACTATGCAGGCTGCTGGAACAGAAAAGGCATCAGCACTCAACAGTCAAGAAAAATGCCCCACAGACATGGCCACAGGCCAATCCAATGGAAAAATTTTCTTATCCAGCAGAGCATCTAATGAGATGATTATGTAGATTCTGTCCTTGAGTCTGTTTAAGTGGTAAATTACATCTATGGATCAATTTGCATTTATTGAACCATCCCCGAGCCCCTTGGTTGAAGCCAACTTGATCATGGTGGATGATTTTTGTGATCTTGCATTTGGTTTCAAGTATTTGATTGAGAGTTTTTGTGTTTATGCTTGTCAGAGGGATTGGCCCATAATTTTTTGTTGTTCTTTGTCTCTTTTTGATATCAGGGTAATAGCAGCTTCATAAAAACAATTTGGACTTGTTCCTTCCTTTTCTGTCTTAGAGACTAATTTGAAAAGTGTGAGTATTACTTCTTCATTTAAGGTTTGGTGAAATTCTGTGCTATACCCATTTGGTCCTAGGTGTCTTTTGATTGGGACATTTTTAATTACTGCTTCTGTCCAGATGAAGATAGCTAATAGTTTTGATATAATCCAGGGATTCTTCCTTATTAGCTTTACTGCCTACTTTACTGCTCTTCCGCTTACTATTCTGCCCCACCTACTTCAGATCCTAGGAAGCATTTTCTAGTCAACATGAAACATTAGTGATATTTAATAACTAATATGTAGCCCCTGCATGCACAAAATGTGATGTTTAGCCAACATGAGGAACTGTGAATGAAAGTTCTCAGAGAAAACCCGCATCTTCAAATTGAACCTCCGGTTGATCAACCATTAGAACTTCAATGACCGTAGAGAGTCTGGAATGTTATATTAAGTCCAGACCCTAATTACAATTTATTTTGGACTACCTTTAGTCCCCTCTGTGTTTGGCTTAACATCTTGTGACTAACATAAACTGATATAAACCTTTTGAGATATATTAACCTAGTGGACCATTAGTTTCCACTAACCCAAGAGCTAAGAGTGTTATCAGATAGCCTCTAAGGCCTGTAGTAAAATTCTCCCCACTTTGCCATATCTCACCTCTCTGGTGTCTCCATCAATGTATTTGAAGTGTCTTGATTTATGGTTTTCTTTGTTCTGTTACTAGAAAAATTTCATGAAACTATTACCACATCGGAACATGGAATTTGGGGTAACCTGAATCTTTGTTCCCAGGCCATGGTTACTCATATTTGGCCACAGAATAAACTATTTCTTATCCCTTCTGAGGTGAGTGATAGAATGTGTGAATTGCAGAAGAGCCACAAGCCTCATTAGGGAAAACCATGAACCCCTTCAAGTGGTTAACTTACCCTAAATTGGCAGTCTGGCCTTGCTCAAGTCTTATCAACTGGTCATTCCCTGGACTGAGAGAGACTGTTATGGAGCCCACCTGCCTCCTTTAGTGCCCTAAAATAAATCGCCTGCCTGAGAAAACAATCTTGGGAAATAGGTCCTCAAGGACACCAGACCCTGGTACCAAGTCGACTCCTGCAGGCTGCAGCTGCATTCAAGAGTTCCAATACATGTTCCTGCTCCAATTTTCTTTGCAGATATCCTTCCTTGGAAGGGTTTATCAGCCTTTGCTGGGTTCCCTGAATAGGCTAACACATTCCTTGCCCATGGTAGGTCTGGCTCTGACTCTTATTTGTAAACTTTAAACTCCTTCCTTTTTCTTCTCCCCTAAATCTAACAGTGCAAGTGGTACTTTTCGTAGACACTAGTAAAGATTTTCTTGCATTCTATGGGCTGCTTGTTCCGTTGAGTTTCTTTTACTGCACAGAAACTTTAAAATTGCAGCCCGATCTGTTGATTTTGGGGGCTAGTTCCTATGCTTTCAGATTTCTGAGTGCTTGCTCTTGTAGTCCATAGGTCCAGTGGTGCTGAGGGAGGGCCATGGTTAGAAGCAGAAGGTTGAACTATGAGATAGCTAGCTTTCGGCTGATCACTCGGTGTTTCACGACCAGTATGACAGCTTTGCGGTTAATAGGGCCATTGATTTGTATTTATTTAGTTATTTTTATTTTATGTATATGTGTGCTTTCCCTGCATGTAAGTGTACCATGTGCCTGTTAGATTTTTGGAGACTAAAAGGAAAGATAGAGTAGCAGGAGACAAGAAAACAAGAGCCAGACCTGTAACAGGCAAGGAATATATCTTCCTTTGTTCAAAGAAGATACAGTGGGAGGAAGAGGCTGACTGAGGGAACCAAGCTTCTACAACTAGACAAAGAAACGTGTGTTTGTGTGTGTGTGTGTGTGTGTGTGTGTCTGTGTGTGTGTGTATGGCTTTTCCTAATGAGGCCTGTGGCTCTTCCGCCTTTTGAGGAAGAGATGTAAAGGAGAAGTAAAGGCAAGAGTAATTAGCATTACAAGTTCTAGACAGGGAACTAGAAAAAAGCCAGAACAGGGCAATTTTCAAATGTTCATATGAGAGTCCATTGGAATTTCTTGACAAGGGCTTCCAAAAGCATCCCACTGTTGGGTTCCTCCTCATTTCTTTTGTCTTTCAGGGATGGACTCTAGAGTGATGGATTCAGGATTTGCTTTCAGGTGTTTAAATATCTGTTGGAGTGGTTATAATCAGTGTCAGTTCCCTCTCAAAGGCTTCTAGATAAGGGGAGAAAACAAATTTAGCCATCATTTTAGAACAATAGCAGGTTGTCTCCCTTAACACAGGTGGACATTACAGTATTGCAGACCAAGATTTGAAGTCTTATATCTTAGCAGCACTTTCTGCTTAGAAACAAAATCATCAATGGACTTGAACCAGTGTCCAGTCTAAATAACGTTTTATATAGACTTAAACCTAATGTCTGGGCAGTGTAATCCCTTGAACTCTTAAAGGAATATACTGATGACTTTACTCTTTGGTTATACTTTCCTTTTGGGTGTTTAAGACCATACAGTTGGCCCAAATAGATCAATTTATTTTGACACTTAAAGTCATTTGAGGATCTGTTTCTCAGGGGTCACATGGGCTTGGGATGAGCTCCTGGCTCCTTTCTTTTACCAATTCCATCTATGTGAAGATAAGTCAGAGGTCCTGCTTGACCACGTCTGGCTTCACTTGGAAGAATGGAGGAAATGTTTCCTCTGAGTTGACCTCCTCTTTGTAGACTGGACACTGGTTCAAGTCCATCTCGTGGGGTCTCCATGGCCTCCGTGAAAAGAGGACAGGTGACTCACCACAGTTCCAGGACATTTTGAAAGATGTTCCATGGTCCCCTGGAACTTAGTCAACCTTGGAGGGCAAGGGGCAAAATCTGTCCTTTAAGTCCCTCTGACCAGGCAAGAACAGTCAGTGTTTTTAACCACTGAGCCATCTCTCCAGCCCCCTCAGTCTGGTACTTTTAATTATCATGTGCTATGTAGATAAGGTTTGGGTAAAAAAACAAATATTCTCAGATAAGCTTTGACTAGATATATATATTTTGTTCCTTAAACTAGTTGACTAAACTGTGACCATAGACATTTTAAGATTATGTGTATATTATTTTTGTCTTATCCTTTATATATCATAACAAACCTAAACAGACCTTCATCACTTGCTTAGGCTTACTCATTTTTTCTATTTTAGAAAATATCTCCATTCTCATATCCTTTTAACATCTTTTACATTCTCATTTTCTTTTTTAAAAAAAATAATTATGAGACACAATAGAATTAACAAATAAATTTCCTTGGGGATCCTAAGCAATGCTTATTCCCTTTCAAGATTCTAGTGTCGAGCCTATGTTCGATTAAAGTTTTTCTGGGGAACCAATGAATTTATTGAGCTTACTTACTGAAATAACTGAGGGGTTACAGAGGTGTATGTATGACATGAGGGTATGCACCCTGGAAAGCCTTTACCCAGTATGGGCCATGCCTTCTCTTCCTAGCCTTCCCAAGACTGTATACTTTAGCCCTCCCCAAATCCAGGAGGCCATGTGTGATTAGGGTCAAATTACATTCAGTTGGCTGGGAAGAGTGGCAGGATAATACGGTGAGGTCCAATGACCCTGCTTGGCCCACCTTTAACGAATGAGCACAACCACCAACAAGCACAGTTGTGATGATGTTTAGCGATCAGGTTCAGCTGAAGTCATGATGATGGTAGTTATTTCATGCAGAAGGGACTGCTGTATAGCACCATCTTATTAAAAGGACCTGGAATTTAAAAGGATTTGGTGCTAGGATCCACATATGAGGGAGAACATATGTTGTTTGTTTTTCTGAGTCTGTGTTACTACACTTAGTATACCAGTTTCTAGATCCATCCATTTACCTGCAAATTTCATTGAAGAAATATATTAATTTTTGGTTCTGCTTTTTCCTCCTTTTGGATGTTTAAGACCATACAGTTGGCCCAAATTGACTCAGGTTTTTGTTTTATTGTGAAGGTCAGTTGAGGCTGTGGTCCTCAGGGGTCACTCAGGCTTTGGGGGGAGTCCCTGGCTCCTTTGGCTTTCCTTTTACCAATTCCATCTATGTGAGGATAAGTAAAGAGGTCCTGCTCGATCCTGGCTTTGCTTGGAAGCATGGAAGAAATGTTTTCCTATGCTGACTTGTAGACTCAACACTGGCCTGAGTCCCTCTAGTGGGGTCTCCATGACTTCCCTGAACAAGAGGACAGGTGACTCACCATGGTTACAGGACATTTTGAGAGATGCCCCATATTCCCCCAGGACTTAGTTGACCTTGGGAGGCAAGGAACAAAACTGTTCCTTGAACCTCTTTGACTAGATTAGTATAGGCCTCTAAGTATGGGTTGTAAACATCCAAGGTTAGTAGCACTTTGGAACTTTGGATTACTGTGTAATATGTAGATAAAGTTTGAACAAAAACTTAAACAATTTTTGAATAAACAATGAGTGGAAAAATTTAACATTAACATTATAGATCAAGTAGGCATAGCCTACGAAAAGGATTTTAAAAAATTCCCTCAAGTCTGTCTCTAGACCCTGAAGACATGATGATGGAGAAGAAGAAGGAGGAGGAGGGGGAGGGGGAGGAGGAAGACAAAACCAATAGAAAAAGAATTTATTACATTGGTTTCGTGACTGAGTCATACTGTCCAGTTAGACAGGAAATAAACTGATCTGGATTTAGATCAAACTCACGGAATGAAATTGTTTTCTTTTGGACTATTCCATTTGGTTCTGGGAGGTAAAATACAGTTTTTATGAGCCAAATTATTTTGTTATGGGTAAAGGAAAACACCAAAAGTAACACTTGTATAATACAGAGAAACAAAAAAAAGGACATTTTTTAGTAGCTACAGGTAACTCCAATACTTGTCTGTATTTATTTCATCCAAAACTGTGACTGGGTATGTAGTACAAGTCAGAGGAGACTGAAAAAAAAATTTTTTGGCTGTAACAGTAATTATGGTAACAACAACAACAGCCCTGTATTTTTTGTAAACCTATTAAGACCTTTAACAAATTTGCTTAAACATTTTCATTATTTTTTTTTATTTTGGAAATGTTTAGTCATTTTAATCTTACTAGCTTTGACGTTCCAACCCTTTATCTTTCCATTGATACCCTGAGACATAACGTTTATAAACAAATTCATTATTTGTTTTGAGAATTTACCAAGTAACCAATATTTAGTTTTTTTATACATATAGACAGATGAACAACCATTTTAAGCATATTAGTACAATAGTTTGGTAAAGGTATGGCTCTTGATGTGCCTATTTGTTGGCTGTAAGCAGGTAATATGGGAACATGTTTAACATATTTCCTGGAGTAGAAGTAATTATTACTTAGAATTAGTATATTTTTAAGTAATAAGAACCATAATATAGAACAAGAATTAAGATAAGGATTAAAGAGAAAACATTTTGACCTGGAAAAAAATATTTTTAGGTTAATTTAAAAGTTTTAGTTTGTATGAGGCTTTATTTTAAGTTAATTTGACACCAAGTAAATTATTTTTAAGAAACACAAGTTTATGTAGACCATGTATAAACAAAATGGACACCTTAAAAACTTTTGAGAATAAACCAGAACCAAAAAAGTACTTAATAGGATTTTTACATAACCAGAGCCCTAGAGACAATGTTTAATAGATTTTCAAATGATTAGGGTACCCGAGTTAAAATGGCCTTTGAATGTAAATTTGTACTAGTATATTTTACTTAGGTATGCCAAAAATAAAACCAATAATTTTGTGCACAATAAAAAGAATGAAAAATTTAAAAAATGAAGTGGGCATAATTTGAAATTATTTTGATGTAAAGACATAAAGATAATTATCATAGACACACATGACATAATTACATGAGCTCTCAACACATAGAAACATATCAGAGCATGTGACATAATTTTAAACGATTGTCAGACATACAACACAATTACATGAAAACTAAGTATACCTAAAACATGTTACTTAATAAACTTGATTATGAAGTTCTTTTTTAATATTTATTATTTTTATTTTATGTATACGCATGTATTGCCTGCATGTAGGTAAGTGCACCCATGTCGTGTAATGCCCACGGAGAACAGAAGAGGGTGTCGGATCACCTGGAACTGGACTTACAGAGAGTTGTTAGCTCCCATGTGGGTGCTGGGACTCGAACCCAGGTCTTCTGCAAGAACAGTCAGTGTTCTTAACCACTGAGCCATGTCTCCAGCCCCTATGAAGATCTTTTGTAAGCAGGCATAGCTGGAGTCACGAAGAAGGCATCGGTTTGGCTTTAGAAGAGAGTGCCATGTAGTATTATTTCACTAAAAGGACATGGAATCTGAGTTAAGCATAAAAGTTAAGGTAATTA
Organism: Nannospalax galili; assembly: GCF_000622305.1. Lineage (NCBI taxonomy): Eukaryota > Metazoa > Chordata > Mammalia > Rodentia > Spalacidae > Nannospalax > Nannospalax galili. The sequence continues at coordinate 3,368,603 of NW_008331606.1, forward strand.
ATTAATATAACTTAAACAGAATGGGAATTAAATCTTGGAGGACAGCTGTTTCTCAAGAGAAAGAAAGCCTGGAAATAAATTTGTAGTTAGTGGAAAACTTAAAAAGTCAATAAACAATTGAATGAAATAAAACTAAGAGGAATTGAATTGGAAGGGACAGGAAAAACTCATAAAGTTTAGGTTTTAGGAATTGAACCTCGGTCCTTTATAAGACCACCATTGTCAACCCTCAGCTACTGCTGCTAGGAAGCAGCGGCTTAGAAACTCTGAAGTGGCAGGCAAAAGAAATAAGAGAAGGTTGATTGGGGATAGAGTGGCCTGTCTGTACTTCTTACAGTTTGTCAGTGTGACTGTGTGTGTCAGTGAGTGTGAAAAGCAGAGGCAGGATTTTGTTGATGGAGCGAGGATGGGGGGGCAACGGAGGAGAGGATAGAAACTCACTCTGTGGGAGAGGAGGTGGAGGTGGAAAGTGGAAGTGAACCTTGGGAGAACAGAGGCACTGGGGAGCCAAAGAAGGGGAGGGAGAGAGAAGAGGGAGATTAGAAGTAGGGGCTTGGAGTTGATCAGATCCCTGTGGAGGACTGTAGGGTGGGGGTTCATCAGCGGGTTCAAATTCTGAGGAGAGGGGGCGGCTGTGTCTTTTGGGTTTGGGTTTTAGGCTTTAACTACATAAAAGAATCTGATAGGTAGTACATGAACTACAGAGAGAGGGACAGGCCTGTAACGTGAGGAAACCTTGAAGACAGGGTATCTCACACCATTTTCCATTTTTGTTTTATGTGAATTTTAAAATTTGTTAAAGCATTATGATTAAAGGTGCCAATTTTGGGCCAGTGGCAGCTGCTGCCCAAGAAATGGTGAGGCTAGATTTGGACCCACAGCAGAGTAAGTTCAGCTGGTTCAAGTCTTACTAATTGGAGTTTAAGTTTGCCTTGAGACAAGCTAAAGGCATATCTTTCCGAACTGACAATTTGGAGCCCATCGTGAGCAGGCTTCCAGGGTCTCATCAGTTCTCCCAGTGGGTAGGATACTGAAGCCTTGTCAGGTCACCTGTGGATAGACACTCAGAGCCAATTAAAAATAATTTGGAGCTCATGGTGGGCAGGTTTCTGGGGTCTAGTCAGTTCTGCCAGTAAGTTCCTGGAGCCTTGCTGGATCTCCTGTGAGGAGACCTCCCAGAAACTGAAAGAGACAAGGTACAAGTGAAAGTTGGTTCCAGCCCTCCAAGGCGTCCTCTGAAGTTCTAACCAACCTATGGTGGACCTGCCACTTAGAAGTGGGCATCCCCTATTCTCATAAGCACCAGGCTGTCAAAAGACTACGGAGCCCTTTAAGCCACGGAACTGCTGCCGGCAGAGCCCTTTAAGAGGCTCCTGACACTAAACAATAGGGTTTGTTGGAAGGCTTTTGGCACCCACCCCTAGCTCCAGAGCCTTAAGATGGTGGAGTGGAGGAAGGCCCCTGGGAACCCCCTGGAAGGTGATTGGGGTGCTCTGAATTAGGCCCAGTGGATTGGATTACCTTGTCTCGTGTGATGGATGTGGTGAAACAAATGGAAAGTAGCTTCCCTACCTGGAGGTCTGGCTAGATATAGAAAAAGGAGAGAGAAAAGAATATCAGAAGGTGTGGAGGAGAATTAGGAGGAAGGGAGCCAAGGAGAGGTTCCAAGGGAAAGGCTGCTGGACACTCAATGGTCCCCAAGGCCAGAGCTGCCCAGAGGCCTTTCGAGAGGGTCTGGAGAGGTCCAAGGCCTCTGGGATGGGCCCATGAAACCCTTCTGTGTGGGCCACCAAATGTTTGGTTTTTGGAGAATAAAAGGAAAGATAGATGAGTCGGAGACAAGAAATCAGAGCCAGACCTGCAACAGGCAAGGAATATATTTTTGTTTATTCAAAGAAGATACAGTGAGCGGTAGAGGCTGACCGAAGGAACCAACCTTCTACAACTAGACAAAGAAACTGGGGGTTTTTATACAAAAGTTGTGAGGCACAGCTGCACTTTGTGGGGAGTTGAATTAGTGCTGGCGTTTGGTGTCCTTGAGGGTCTCTTTTCTCAGACAGGCAGGTGAGTTATCTATGATACTAAAGGAGACAGGTGGGCTCCACAAACAGTCTCTCTCTTTCAGTCCAGGGAGTGGCCAGTTGATAAGGTTTGAGCAAGGCCAGGCTGCCAATTTAAGGCCAGTTAGACACTTTAAGGCATTTATGGCTTTCCCTAATGAGGCTTGTGGCTCTTCTGCAGTTGACATGCTCTATCATTGCTGGCAATATCTACAAAGGTCGGAAGACATTCGATACCCTGGAACTGGAGTTATGGATAGTTATTAACTGCCATGTGTGTTCTCAGAACTGAACCCCAGGCCTCTTCAAGAGTAGTATCTGCATTAAACCACTGAGCCAATTCTATAGCCCCCTTTGAATAATATTCTTATTTCTTTCAGCAGTGTTTGGTAGGTTTCATTGTTACAAGCTTTTGCCTCCTTGATGGATTTTCTTTACAAATATTTTATTCATGCCCAGGCCTAAGGGACACATTTTCAATGCAACCTCTACACCTAAGGCTCATGGAACATAGCACAGGGATAAAGAAGAGGACACTGAGGAATCAGTTCTCAATAATGAAGCTCCTCATGCAGCGGAGGGTCAGGAACACAAAAGGTCACAAATGGCCAAAGTAGAGAGATCAAGAGTCTGCTAGATAATGGTCCTTGGACAGGATCAAACTTCATCAACCCAAGGCAAACTCAGGCAGACAGTAACCCAGCACAGAACTGGGAAAATGAACAGCAGACCCTAATCTTACCTAAAGGAATGTTGGCAACTGATTGCTTACTAGATGGGGAAGAGCTGATCTTCCTAAAATAAGGGACTCTAGATAGGCTGACTAGACTCAGCAGATGGACTTGCACTTGGGAATGGCTGGGGGCACTGACAACACAGTGGGCAGTAACAGGGATGACAGAGTATATGGGCTTTGAGGGGGGAGGCTATGGAAGGGATGTGTATTTCTGTATGAAATACACAAAAAAATCAATTAAAAATTCATTTAAATTTTTGTATTCATCTATTTTTATAATTTTATGTGTATGAGTGTATTGCCTGCATGCTGTAAGTGCACCATGCTGTTCAATGCCCACAAAGGTCAGAAGAGTGCATCAGATCCCATGGAACTGAATGAGGGGGGAGGCTATGGAAGGGATGTGTATTTCTGTATGAAATACACAAAAAAATCAATTAAAAATTCATTTAAATTTTTGTATTCATCTATTTTTATAATTTTATGTGTATGAGTGTATTGCCTGCATGCTGTAAGTGCACCATGCTGTTCAATGCCCACAAAGGTCAGAAGAGTGCATCAGATCCCATGGAACTGAAGTTATGGACAGTTGTTAGCTGCCTTATGTGTTGGGATCTGAACCCAAGTCCTCTGCAAGAGTAGCTAGTGCTATAGTTTTCAAGCACTACTTTTTTTTGCATTGCATTACCTTTGATATTTGATACACTTACTCAAAATCAACTATAAAAGTCTGTACCTACACTAAGGTTTTATTTTTCTTCCTCCTCTTTATCTTCATATTATTAGTATGGGCGTGTGTGTGTGTGTGTGTGTGTGTGTGTGTGTGTGTGTGTGTATGTATACACTTGTCATAGCACACATGGCACAGTCAAAGAATAACTTTGTGGAGTCGATTATTTCCTCCCACATTTTCATGCATTCTGAGGATTGAATTCAGGTTTTCAGGCTAGCAGGGCAAACACTTTTACATACTGAGGCATTTTGCCCATCCTCAACCTAGTTTTTAAACCAGTCGATATATGTATCTTTATCAGTCAGTTGCAGCTGTTTATATTAGAGGCTAATTTCTGTATTTTTTTCTGATTAGTTAGAATAATGTTCGTTCTTTTTCCTATGTTAATATGAAAGGTTTGCTGGTTTTGTGTTGGACCAGACTGATTTCTTCCTAGCTCTTCTTTGTTCATCTGTTCCTCTCATGAGATTTATTCTTTTGTGTGTTTCATTGTTGAGGCTTGTCTGTCTTCTTCCTTGCTGTATAATATTCATCTAAGCAGCTTCTTCAGTGATGGCTTGGCATTCATGAACTGCCGTAATTTTTTGCCTCTCAGGAATGTCCTTATTTCTCGGTCAGTTTTAAAAGATAGCTTTGCTGGGTACTGCACTCTTGGTTGGTCATCACTGACTTTTAGGGTTTCACATACAGCATTCCAATCTTTCCTGGCTTTGACTATTGCTGATGAGAAATATAATGTTATTCTGATATGGTTTCTTTGTGGATAAGTTGCCAATACTCTCTTGCAGCTTTTTTTAAACAATGGAATTTAATGTTGATTTAAAAAAAAAACCTTAAGCTTACAATCATTCAGTAAATGATGAGCATTTTATTTTTTATTTTGTATTTTGCAGTCTTTTTGAAACGGAGGCTTTCTGTAGCCCCAGCTGGTCTGGAACTCACTATGTAGACCAGGCTGCCCTCAATCTCACAGAGACCTGTCTACCTCTCTGTCTCCCAAGACCTGTAATTAAAGGCATATGCCACCATGTCTAGCTATTTTAATTTTTTATAATAAATCATAATTTATTTTAAAATAATTATTTGATCTACATATAATTTTTATTTGTTATTAAATACAACTGAAAATTTGCATACTAAGATGTATGTGCTTGGATTTTTTTCTTCTAGAATTTCATCTGAATAGTCTTTGCAGTATTTCCATCCCTCCAAGTCTCCCACTGATTCCTCCTGTGTCCCAACTCTCAATTTTTGTCCTCTTCTTTGATAATTATTTTTACATATACATATATATATATATATATATATATATATATATATATATATATATATATATATATATATATATATATATATATATATATATATATATATATATATATATATATATATATATATCACTGAGTCCATTAAGTGGTACCCATGATGTGTACCTGTGTTATGTTTAGGGCTTTCCATTTGGAATTAGATAAACTTTTAGGGAGAAAACTGATTTTCCCTCCTTCAGTATCCATTGATTGCTTGTAGCTCTTCATCGTGAGGTGGTACCTATAATATTCCCCCCATGCAACATGGCATGTGAACTTGTTTTTTTAAATTATGCAGATCTCATTAGACTAGCATACTGTGGAGATTTCATTGTTGCAAGCTTTGCTATCATGTCTAGAATGCATTACCTAGCAGCAGGTGTATTGTCCCTCTGGCCCTTACATTCTTTCTGCCCCCTCTTCTGTGATGTTCTCTGGGCCTTGGATATAGAAATTGCATTGTAGATGTGTCACTTAGGCTTAGGAACCTCACAATCACTTGTTCTCTGCATTTGGTCAGTTGCAGGACTTTGTAATAGTCTCCATTTGTTGCAGAAAGAAGCTTCTTTGATGAGTGGTAAGAGGTATACCTGTCTGTAAAGATAAAGATGGGTATTCAGAATACAGTAAGAAATCATATTGGTCTAGCTAAGTGACAGAAATAGGCTTTTCTTTAGGATCTATGACCTCTCTAGCCATGGATACTTGGCTGTTTACAGTACCACACAGGGCACATTACTTTTCCATCTCATGCCTCCCACATGCTTTGGTAGTGTAGGAAGCAACCACAGCATTGCATAGTCCACATCTATTTAGGAGGAACAGTGTCATACTTCCAACTCCTCATGAGTATTAATGATTCCCCTTAAGACTGCTGGAGCTTCAGAGTTCTTGGGCTCTGCAGCAGTGAATGGTAGAGAGGTGGTTCCTCAGGCTGATCCACCTGCTCCAGTCAAGGCTATTAAACTTCAGGATTATTCTTAGTTGAAAAGATCTGCTCCCAGACTCCAAGCTCGGTGTTCCTGCTACTTACATACCTTTGTGCCTTAACCTGAGCCTCTGTTCACCTGGACCTTTCAGGTTGTTGCAATTTGGCCCCCCAATTGTTCACAATAGTTTCCCAGGGTTATCTCTTACCTTGGGACTGTGGCAGGTTAACTTTGGCTCCCTAACGTGTGATGTTCTGCATTTTCAGCCCCCAGTATAGCTCAGTTTTTACCCATCAGTTACTTCTCAAGATGGTGCCTGAGAACTACCCTCCAAGGCATACACAGTACCAAACTAGGGTTCCTCTCCACCAAGGGCATGTCTATTGGATGAATCACTTTCCCACTAAAACATGCAGCTCGATTTGTGGCTTGTGAGGATTGCAGGCTTATTGTGAAATTAGGACAGCCAATCTCTTCGCCAAGGAAGCCTGGTTCACACAGACACCTACACATATAAAAAAGTAAATAAATCTATGAAGATAAATATGAACATGGCACAGTCAAGAGCCAGAGTCATTCTTCGTGGATGCCAGCTGGGCCCCTCATTTTCAAGCTGCTTCCGGGCCAGTTCCTGCAGTTCAGCTGCCAGCAGCCGCCACACCCCAGCAGCCAGACAAGGTGGCCCAGACTGCAATCACTGCTGCGTGTGGCTGTGGGCTCACACTGGCTGTGAACTCCTCAGTGGGGCACACTCTAGATCACACCATCATCGGTAATGCTGAGCCCAAAAAGCCATACATCACTTACCAGGAGCTTCAGGGAGCCCAGCTAGTAGAGCATTTTTTTAGCTCATTTTCTGGAATGTTCCTAGGTCCAGGGTGATGTCAAGGTTCAATAATAAGATAGATGTTGATTAGCCCCAAGATAAAAGTGCTACTACTGCACCAATAGAGATAGTTTGCTGTGCTGGTCGTTGTTGTGGTTATTAGGCTTTACAGCTGGTTGGGACCATTGCTTGGTTTTCTCCCTTAGCAGATAATATAGTATCCTCTGATGGTATGAGAGCTAGTCATCAAGGAGGAGACTTCCAGGTCAGTTCCAGCTCCATTGCTCCAAGTCCTGTGTTCAAAGTTATGTCCTGTCTTCAGCAATAGGGTCTTACCTTCAAGTTCTGGGAGACAACCAAGGACTGCAGCAATAGTCCCTGTTATTTTGGGAGTCTGTTGGACTACCCTGACCAACAACTCGAGGCGCTGAGACAGTGCAAACTTGCAAATTCAGGCTCAATCTAATCAAGAAGTTAAAACTGAAGAAATGGAAAATCGCCTGTGATGACCAAATTACTTTTGTGTAAAAGCATAATTCGTTGTGGAAGTGTGAACCCTAAGCAAACTTCTTGTTAACAGCTCCATTATCATGGGAGGGCCTTCTCACTGTATAGATGTTACCTGAGAAGGGTACAGTTTGAGGGTCTTTGGCCTCCTTAAACTAGCTGTATGATGTTTTATTTGTGAGTTAATTTTTACAAGGTAACTTTATTCATATATATATGAACACTGTATGTATATTGTGTAGTTTTACAAATTTGTGAGTTTACAAAATTCAGTTATAGTGGGTTTTATACATTTAGATGTTTTATGAAATAAAGACAATTTGAATTCTTCCCAACCTTGATGCATTTAATATCTTAATAATCTTGCTGCACTAAGAGAAGCTAGTAAAATGTTGGAATACAAATATCATGCACAAAGTGGCCATCTGTGCCTTATTTACGGTCTTAAAGGGGAAACAATAGTTTTTAGCATTATGTGAGATGCTAGCTCTGGGTCTCTTACCAAAAGCCTTTTTCAGTTAGAGAAAATTTCTATTCCTAGTTTATTGGAGATTTTTATTCATAAACATCTCTTGGATTTCAACTAAAAGTTTTTAGCATCTATTGAGAAAAATTATACAATTTTTCTTTGTCTTACTATTATTTTACAAGACATTAGCTGAATTTTATGTGGCTTTAGGGATTGAACTTAAAGCTAGGCCACTGCAGTGCAGATGCCTACCACTGACCTATCTCCAGCCCTTTTTATACTTTTGAGACAGGCTCTCTCTAAGTTGCCCAGGCTGGCTTTGAACTCACACCGTAGCCTACACAGGCCTTAAGCCTGTAATCTTCCTGTGCCTACTCCCCCAAAATCTGGATTTATAAGCCTGTACCACCATGCCTTGTTTAAGATCCTACATTCATTGGATGAAGCACGGTTGGTCGGGGTATAAATTTCTAATATATTATTTGCTTTTTATCAGGGTTTTTTTTTTTCCAGGTTCAGCTATTGATTGAACTTGTACAATAAGAAGTTTATTCAAAAAGACCAAAGCCCGTGTCATCATCACACTCCTCAATTTTCCTCTCAGCTGAGGCAGCACTGGTGATGAGGGCACGTACTACCTGTTGGCTACACTAGCTGCTGAACAGTGCTGTGGATGAGGCTCCTAGTGTTTATACTGACAAGCCAGGACAAAAAGGTTCAACACTGACACCAGCTGTTTTAATAATATTTTATTATTTTTATTTTATGTGTATGAGTGTAGTGCCTGCATGTATGTAAGTGCGCCTGTGTCATATAATGCCTCAGAGGTCAGAAGAAAATGTCGGATTCCCCTGGAATTGAAGCTAAGGATGGTTCTTAGTCACCATGTGGGTGCTGGGAACTGAACCCAGGTCCTCTGCAAGAGCAGTCAGTGCTCTTAACCAATGAGCCATCTGTCCAGCCCCCATACCGGCTGTTTTAATAAGGGTATAGACCTCAGCCTCCTCACAACTGTGCAGGATGAGGGCAGAGTAGATGCAGGGCAGGTTGGAGAAGGAGGCTATGGTGCAGACTGCCGGGCTCACTGCTAGTCACTGATGAAGTGAGGGCCTCACCCCAACTCTACCTTAGGTGAATTCTGTTTCTCAAGAGCTTTTGTTTTTTCTATAGTTGTTCTGTCACTTATTGATAATGCAGAATTCAAATGACCCAATATTGGGCTAGAGAGATGGCTCAGTGGTTAAGAACACTGACTGTTCTTGCAGAAGACCCAGGTTCAAATCCCAGCGCCGACATAGCAGCTAACAACTGTCTGTAACTCCAGTTCCAGGAGATCGACAGCCTCTTCTGTTCTCCGCGGGCACTGCATGACAGGCATGCACTTACCTACATTCAGACAATATACATGTACACATAAAATAAAAATAATAAATAAAATATTTTTTAAATGACCCAATATTGTTAAGTTGACTATTCTTCCTTGAAATCCTGATACTTTGTCCTTTGTGTATTTTGAAGCCTTGTTTTAAGTGTGACCTACATTGGTCTGGAGCTCACTTTTTAGCCCAGGCTGACCTCAAATTTATAATTTCCTGCCTTAGCCTCCAAAACAGGCCACAAAACCCATTTTAATTTATATTTTTAAATTTATTTTGTTGTTCTAAGGGCTAAAATATGCATTTTTATTTTCTTTCTGCATTTCATTGTGTGTGTGTGCATGCATATGTGTGACATGACATGTATGTGACGGTCAGAAAACAGCTTCTAAGAGTCAGTTCTCTCCTACCATGCATGTCCTAAGGATTGAACTTAGGTCATCAGGCCTGACAGCAATCACCTGTACTTTATAAGTCATTTTGCCAGCCCTACAATGTATTACATTATAACCTGCCAAACATGTGTCACCTTGATAGTAATTTACTTCCACTAAAATGTAGAAACATTCCTCATAGTTCCCTATCCCCTCCAGTGTTGTACTGTTATCATATAAACTAAATCTATGTTTTAAAGCTAGTAATACCATTCTGGTCTCACTATATTTTATAAAGCAACAATCTTATTGCTTCAAGTTTTTTTAATGAAATTCATTTCTGATATTATCTTTCAGACAAAGGACCTCTCAAACAACTTCATTAATTACTAACTAGCAGCAATTTTACTTTTTAAAAAATTGGTCCTAAATGTATCAGACAATGGACAATTGATATGGACTACCAAATCTACATAATTTTCATGCTATTTTTTCTAAATAAAGAATTTAAATTTCTTTTCACTGACAGCAATAATGGGTATATGTGGAGGACTACTGCCATTGTGAGGAAATAGTTTCTGTTCACCCATTGCCATTACAGTTTCCTTCCCATAAGGCCTAGCAGTAGGGTAAGATGTAGTTTGTAGATGTAGTTTGTAGAGAGTTGGAAGAGACTGAAGCTTCAAGGTGGTCTCCTTGCCTTTTTTCTAAGGCTCTAAAATACCCGAATGCTGGCACTCCATGTAGCTGTTATATTTAAGGAGGAACTTATATGTATCTATTGAATTTATTAAGTGGGTAAAAATTGGCACATGAGCCTACCAAAAGAATCAGAAGCAGATATACTGAAATTTAATCAAATCAAGTTTGATATGATTCCTTTCATTTTAGAAAGCATTTTCTTTTCTGTATTTTTTATTGAATTTTTGTGAGTTTTATTGTACCATATAATTTGATAGTATTTAGATCCTCTCCCCATCCCAACCTCCCCTTATATTCCCCCACCCAAGAAATGTACTCTATTATATGTATGTAATAAGGCCTATAGAGTCTAATTTGTGTCTCCAAATGTCCTTCATTGTGGGTCCATACACTGGAGACACAATCTCCTTAGGTAGGGTTAGAGCATCTTACCCACTTCCCCATATCTATGCCAGGATTTTTTTTTTCTGATTTAAGCTCACATGGGACTTAGGTCCCATGCCCCAAAGTGGGATGGTTGGATCATATGGTAGATCCATTTTGAACTTTTTGAGAAATCGCCACACTGATTTCACCAGTTTGCACTGCCACCAACAGTAAATAAAGAGTTTCCCTTTCTCCACATCCTCTCCAGCATTTGTCATTTGTATCTTTGCCATTCTGAGAGGGGAAAGATGAAATATTAAAGTGATTTAAATCTGCATTTCCCTGATGACTAAAGATATCAAACATTTCTTAGTATTTCTCAGTCATCTGTGTTTCATGTTTAGAGAACTGGTGCAGCTCCTTGCTTCACTTTTTAATTTGGTTGTTTGTTTTTTATGTTTAGTTTTATGAGTGCTTTGTATATTCTAGATACTAGCCCTCTGTCAGAGGCATAGCTGGTAAAGATTTTTTTCCCAGCCTGTAGTTTTCCTCTTCACTTGAATGATGGTGCCCTTTGATGTACAGAGGTTTTTAGTTTCATGTGGTTCCATTTGTCAGTTGTTGGACCTAATGCTTGTGCTATAGGATACTTGTTCAGAAAGTCCTTTCCTGTGACTATAAGTGCCAATGTCTTCCCTACTTTCTCCTCTATCTGATAAAGGATAACCGGTGTTAGAATGAGATACTTGATCCATTTGGAGTTGACTTATGATGAGAGATAGGGATCTAGTTTCATTCTTCTACATGGAGCTATCCACTTTGACTAGCACCACTTGTTGAACATGCTGTCTTTTCTCCAGTGTATATTTTTTGCTCCTTTGTCAAAGATCAGATGACTATAAATGTGTGGATTTAAATCTGGGTACTCAATTCTATCCCACTGATCAATCTGTTTGTTTTTGTCATACCATGCTGTTGTTATTACTGCAGCTCTGTAATATAATTTGAGATCAGGGCCAGTAATGCCTTCAGCAGTTCTTTTACTGTTCAGGATTATATTGGCTATCCTGGACTTTTTGTACTTCCATATGAAATTTCTCTGAAGAATTGTGCTGCAATTTTAATGCATATTGCATCGAATTTGTAGAAATTATGTTTATTGAATTCCGGTCTTGTATATCTATTTATAATTTTATTATTATTATTTTATGTGTATGAGTGTATTGCCTGTGTGTATGTAAGTGCACCCATATCATGCAATGCCCATAGGGCTCAGAAGAGGGCACCATATCCCCTGGAACTGGCATTAGAGATGGTTGTTAGCTCCCGTGTGGGTGCTGGGATCTGGGAACCAAATGTGGGTCCTCTATAAGACCAGACAGTCCTCTTAACTACTAAGCCATCTCTCCAGCCCTCTTTAGTAAGAGGGAGGGTAAAGATTGGCTCATGAGCCTACCAAAAGAATTAGAAGCAGATACATTGAAATTTAATTAAGTTTGATATGATCCCTTTTAAGTTTAGGAAACATTTTCTTATTTTTAATTATTATTTTTATTTTATATGTATGAGTGTTTTGCCTGCACATATGTAAGTGCACCACATGTGTGCAATACACTTGGAGGCCATAGAAGGGCACTGGATTCCCTGGAACTGGAGTTCTGGATAGTTGCTAGCCACCATGTGGATGCTGGGAACTGAAACCTGACTCTCTGCAAGAGCAGCCAGTGCTCTTAACTGTGGAGCCATCTCTCCATCCTCTTCTTACTTTTTAATCCAGTTCTAAATAAAATATTTTTTTCTACTGAAGAATGTTAGCATAGTTCAACAAATAATGCAATTTCTTTTACAATTTGAGAAGTAGAAAACTAATGATATTGAAAAGTATCATTTGACGTGTAATACTTTGTGAAGTTTCCAGAAAAGAAGCCACAGCTATGTTATACATCTGATTGACTGATTAGAACCTTTGTAACTATGGAGAACTGGAATGTTACAGGTCCAGAGCCAAATTACCAGGCTACCTTTAGCCCCCTTAATAGCCATTTATTAACTACCTGTGTGTGTTTGACGTAACATCCCTGCATTGGGTAAAAATCCTTCTTGCAATGTACAAATAGACCCCTTGCTTACACAAGCCCAAAGGTTAAGAATGTCATCAGATAGCTTCTGAGGCCAATAGCAGAGACTTCCCTGCCTAACTAATGTTTCTACCAAAATATGTTGTTAGTTGGTTTGGCTTGGTTTTTGAGACAGGGTCTCACTATGTAGCCCTGGCTGGCCTGGAACTTATGTAGAGTAGGCTGGTTTCGAATTCAGAGATCCAAGTGCTGGAATTAAAGGCATGTACCCCCATACTGAGTCACCAACATATTTTGTAAGTACCTTGGTTTATTATTTTCTTTGTTTTGTTAGTATGGAAAGTTCGTGAAACATTTTTTATTTTTAGTCTTTTTGAGACAGGGTCTCCCCATAGCCCCAGCCAACTTGAAAGTCACTATGTAGATCAGGCTGGCCTTGAACTCACAGAGACCTGCCTGCTTCTGCTTCCCAAGTGCTTTGATCAAAGGCGTGCGCCACCACACCCGTCAAGAAAGTTCATGAAACTTTTACATGTTAAAGCATAGTATTTAGGGTATCTTAAATCTGTGTTCCCTGGCCATGGTCATTCATATTTGGTTCCAGAATAAACTATCTCTTATTCCCTTTGAGGTATTGGTAAACTGCAACCCCCAAGGAGCACACACATCAAAAAAATTGTATATGGAGTGTGGAGTATACAGAAATGTGTTACTTCATGTAAGGCATTGGTGGACCCACGGCAAAATTCTAAGCATTGTTGAGCTTATAAAAGGGATACCTCCCACTCAATGTATGTATCAGTCTTAAGACAGAGATGTCCTCCACTTCGTGTTGAATTCGCAGCTCTTTCTTCTACCTCTTTAGGTTGGATACCTCACTTACACTTTGAGACAGGACATTTGATGAAATAGCAAAATACATAGACTGGTAAGCAGAACTGCCAAAAATGATCAAAAACCATAGATATTAAAAAAGAGTAAAAATTTAATTTCTGAGAAATCAAAACTGATGATGAGAATTGTGAATTTAGATCACATTTTGTTTTCAGATGGAAAACCAAAGCAAAAATGCACCAATGTGAGTTGGTCCAGTGGGCTGGACAATATGGAAGGAGGTCGTGCTTCTTGGCACCCTTGTCTGAGTGGCATTTTGTCAGATGGGAGAAGGCAGGAGAAAAGCACTTGTGTGTATAGTTGGAGCACTGCTGCCACTGTGAGGAAACAGTCTCAACACACAGCACACCACTGCAGTTTCCTTCCCATGAGGCCTAGAAGTGGGGAAGATTCCAACGTGTACAAAATTGGAACAGGCTCTAAGTTGGGCTACATTGCCTTATCCAAAGACCCAGGCCATAAGAGGGACCTGGAAACTGGCTCCATCCACTGATTGCTAGGCTACTACCTGAAGAATGAAGGACCAAGAATGAATCGGCAGTGGCTAGGAGAGCAGAGCATTGGAAGTCCTGAGGCAGAACCGCCAGTCTTCCTAGTGTGGGCATGACCAGAAGAAAACACTCAAATGCATGTTCTTGAGAACATCTGTCTCCTGCACCTGCCCCTTGCAGCAAGAGTTAGCAGGCCTTTGTATAAGGTCATTGTCCCTAAGCCTCATTGTGTTAGTGAATGAGAAGAACAAGGCACTCCAAGAATCATAAGGCACAGAAAGGTCTGTTTTGAAGTCTCAGGCGCACATAATTGTCTGGAGTCTGGTTATGTCTTCTAGTAGAGCAGATGTTTATAAAAACCAGAATCAGAAAGCCAGGTGGTGTCCCAACCTTGAAATCTCAGCATTCTGTAGTTTGAGGCAGAGGAATCAGAACTTAACAGCAGGCCTTGGATACATGTTGCGATCTGGTCATGAAAGAAAGAGGGAGTGGGAAAAATTATTAGTTCTATTTACAACAGTATCTAAATGAGTAATGTATATTAAACAAAGTGTATGTGAATGTGTGTGTGCCTGTGTGAATTTATATGCACCATGTGTGTGCAACTGCCAGGAAGAAGGAATAAGAGTTCCTGAAACTGGAGTTACAGGGAGTTGTGAGGCATCTGATGTGAGTACTAGGAACTGAGCCTAGGTTCCCTGCAAGCGCATTAAACAGTGTTGACCCATGAGCCATCTCTCCAGCCCCAACATACCTCTATATAGGTCCATGAATCTATATGTATATACAAACTTTTAAAGCTATATTTTTGTATCACTATCACTGTTAGAGTATGTGTTTGATTATGACATGTCTGAACAACATATTTTTATCTTGTGTTTCTTTGTTTTAAGACAGTCTCACCATGTAGCTCTGGCTGGCCTGGAATTGGCTATGTATCAGGCTGCCTGGAATTTGCTGGGATCCTTCAGCTTCTGTCTCCTGGAATGAGCTACTATTCCTGGCTAGATATTTCTATCTTTATATTTATTTACATTTAGATAGCGCTATTCATGAAACACTTGGCCAACAGGAGAATGACTTGAATACATCAGTCTTAAAGCTCTCCCAGGGCACACAGCCATGTGATTGAGAGATTCCAATTTCACCTATTTCTTAAAATTTGCTTTATACGTGAGTTTTGAAGATAGAGTTTTCTCCTTTTGGGGTGGGCAAGGCATAGTCTCCTTACTTGTATAGTCCAAGCTGTCCTTGAAGTTGTTATCTAGTCCCCACTGTTCTAGAAATCTTGATTCTCCTGGAGCGCATCCCAAGTACAGAGATTACTGACAAATGCCAGGACGTGTCTGAAAATAAAATTTTAAGAGAAAAATGTGGGGCTGGAGAGATGGCTCAGCGGTTAAGAACACTGGTTGTTCTTGCAGAAGACCTGGGTTCGAATCCCAGCACCCACATGGCAGCTAACAACTGTCCGTAACTCCAGTTCCAGGGGATTCGATGGCCTCTTCTGTCCTCCGCGGGCATTGCACGACACAGGTGCACTTATGTACATGCAGACAATACACACATACAAATAAAATAAAAATAATAAAATATTTTAAAAAAAGAAAAATGTATAAAAATTTGAGAATAAAGGTCTTGATTTTCTATAGCAAAACTGTGTATTTGCTACATGTCTAGTCTACAATAATGCTTGTATTATATGTAATAAGTATGAAATGTACTTATATAAGAACATTTATCTACTGAAAAGAATTTTTGCCAGTTTTTTTATTTAGTGTATATCTGTGTGTGTGTGTGTGTGTGTGTGTGTGTGTGTGTGTGTGCTGCAGCTCCAATATCAGAGGACAACTTGTGGGAATTGGTTCTCTCCTTCTACATTGTAGATCTTGGGGACCAAACCCAGGTTGTCATACATGGTGGCAAGCATCTTAACCCACTGAGCTTTCTTGCTGGCCTGATGAATAGATTTTTCTAAATAAGAACTCTTTAATGAGAACTTAATATTTTGTCAAGAATAGGCCAGTCAGTAAAATTATTGCAAGTATTATTTTCTAAAATTCAGGCCGTGTGGGGTTTTTTTCCAGCATCGTAAACAATCGCCCAGGAATCAGAACAGAAAAAAAATGTCCATTGTAACAAGCAGTGTATAAAAAGTCCAATTTAAATAGGAATTTACTGTGTTACTTCACTCTCTCTCTCTCTCTCTCTCTCTCTCTCTCTCTCTCTCTCTCTCTGCATAGAGCTTTGTGTTATGACCATCAAAGACTTAGAGCAAATATGCAAAATTTTATCACTGTTTCGTGCAAAGCTGCTTGACAGTGCTTTCTTCTTTATCAGCACATGGCTAATTTCTGAAACCTTTATAGAATATAATCTCGGGTACCAAAGAAAATCTACAACTGATGCATAAATGAAAAGCAGTAATATATGGACATAGTAAAGCCATAGAAAAGTTATAGGTTGTTTAATAATGTAGAAAAATACTTGTGCTCCAATGTTAAAACATGAAGCCATATGGCCAAATCATGAGGTCCCCAATACATATGACTCTCCAAGTAGAACTTACCATTCAGCCTCCCACTGGGAACACAAAATCAGGGTGTAGAACAGGATTCCCAAGGAACTTGGAAAGTCAATCTGAATGACAGCCAAGTGTCCTGGTGCCTAGATTTGCTCTTCTCCAAACCCCGAGGTGTCTGTATTTTCTTTTCCTTCCTACACTTGGATTCTGAAGTGTGCCCTTGTGGACTGCAAGGCAATCTACTGTCAGGAGAAAGCACTGCAGAAAGAAAGCTGTTTGAGAGAAGGGGACAAATGGAAGACTTGGCCATGTGGCTATTGAGTTCTCTAAAAGGGAAGATACCTGATGAAGGTGGGTGCCTTAGATCTCACTTTCTTTGGTTTTGCTTTTCCTTTTTTGTCTTGCCAGAATTCCAACTCTGGCGCTTGCCCTGGGAGATCTGCCACCGATATCAGGTGGAAACCAAAAGCTGAATTCTGTGAGCAAGTTTCCTCAGATAGATTAAAAAGGCATGGTAGCCACCATTACTTCTAGTGTTACTTTTTTCAAACTGGATGGGTGGGAACAGATGGCCTGTAGGCAAAGCTCCTTAAATTTTTCTGGGGCAACATTGCCATTGTGAGGAATTAGTTTCACAAATTGCTTAGCCAAGAACTTTTTCTCGTGCAAGCTCTAGCAGAATGGGGTAAAGCAGGGCCTGGCTGGGGTCAAATGGACCCAGAGCCAAGCTCTTTTCTTGAGCAGGAGCCACGCACCATTGCACTCTTGATGAAAAATCTAGTGACTAAGAGGCCGAGACCAAGCGCACAGCTGTTCTGAGGTCCAGTAACTGGAAGTAGACAGGCAGTTTGAGCACTGCTTAGGCTGCAATAACAGTTTATTAGCAGGTATCACAGGAAAGGAGAACTGGGATCTCTATAACAGTTTTACCAACTACAGGGGGGAGTTGAGAAGTATGTGCTTAGGTGGCAGTGGGCCAGAAGCTACACAGGACAGTTCGCCTTTAACTGGCTGCAGAGATTCGCCTATCAAAATGGGGCTAGCAAAGGCAGTGGGTGGTCAGGAAGAATCTCCCAGTGTCCTGGAGGCAGCAACAGTAGTGTATTTCTCTGTCTTTGAAAGAGGTATTTGTTTCCTTTTCACTGCTAGGGATCAATCCATGCTCTCTAGTAGGCTAACACAAAGTGCTCCCCATTGAGCATGTTACAAGTCCAGGCTTAGAAGAGGGATTGGATGGGATTTTGAATTACCCTCAAGCTTCTCAAGAGAACAGGTTCGAGTCATATTTTTCACCAGCCATCTATGAAAGATGTAGAGAAGGACACTGATGAGTGTAGTATGAATCCCATGAGTCAAGCATTTCATTTACTTCTGGAAGTCTGGCATACTGGTGCATGCTTGGATTCTTAGCACTCAGGGGGCCAACGCAGGAAGATCTTGAGTTTCAGTCCAGTGTGGACCCCAGAGTGAGATTCTTGTCAAAACTTAACAAAAATCTCTATCACACACCTCACCAAACAAAACCAAACCAATACATCACCCTCCCTTCTTGTGAATTTTTTTCTCAGCTAGATCTGTGTTCTTAGCAAAGTTTACTTGATTTGAATTGTTATTCTAATGTTTATGAAATATCCTAAATTTTCTTTGTAGGAGCACTGCATTGCGACAGAAGCCATGAGCTCAAAGCACATAACACAGTGATAGCGAAAGAAAGCCTACTGATCCTAGTTAGAAAGAGCTGGAACAGGAGACTCCACTCGGGCCCAGAGTTTGCACTAGTTTCTGACAGGTTCCTCCGGTCCAGTCTACACTGAGAGGAAGGGAGGTCCTGCCCCACAACTTCACATGTCAATATGTGCCAGCTGTTGCTGGTCTGCTCTGGGCCCCTAACTCTATAGGTTATAAATGAGAAAACACTACAATCCATGTCTCCCATACTGGCTTGAAGGGAAGTCAAGAAAGCCCAGATAGCAACCCTGGAGTTTTCCAAAATCTTACAGTTAGGCTTGTCAGCCATTGCTAGGAATCACAGGAAAGATTAATGGCGCTAGGAGTTTTCAAACTATGTCCGCATGATGGCAGTAGGTGCTGCAGAAATGCATAGATGAGGCCTTGTGAATGCCTTTCTCCCGCCCTTCCTGTCTGAAAAGCCCTTCCTGTCTGAAAAAAACACCCAGAGCCAAAGGCACAAGGAACATAGTTTTTTTCGGTTTTATTCAATTTGGAACAATTTCAACAGAGCCGTTTTTAATCTTGTTTTCTAGGTAAAACTAAACTGAGGCCTAAATTCAGCAAAAGTCATGGGATTCTTCATCTTTCTGGAATTTAATTTCTGGAAATTTGTGCATTCAGGTATGATTTGCTTCATTCACTGGAACATGTCTGTTGGTTTTCCATGGCAGCACATTTCCTACATGGGACAAACATTTTCACACATGAAAGAGGAGGCAGTTGCTTGAAGCCTGGCTGATATCATCTAATCCAAAGTCCCCTTTCTTTTTGTAATTCAGATTTAAGTTTTAATTCTATTGTATGAGTGTAACCAGGTGGGGGAGGGTGTTTGTACTTGGCACTTGTATGGTGATCATAGGACAACTGTGGGGAGTTAATTCTCTCCTTCCACCTTTATATGGGTTCTGGGGATCAAACTCATGTGGTTATATTTGCATCAAGTACTTTACCTGCTAACCAATCTCTCCTGGCACATTAAAAAATTAATTATGCATAATATTTGGTTTCAGTCTAGCATTTTCAAATAAAATTTTTTTATTCTCAGATCCTATCTTCTCCCCATATTCTTCAACCTCCCCCTCCCCAACTTCCCCTCCCCACACCCAGCCTCCTTCGGCTTTCATGCCAGACATGTGCCTTCAAGCTAGACTGTTGTTTTACAGGGGTCTTAGTTTGTTCCCCAGGTTTGTCTCCAACTCGACTCAAGTACTCTTCCATTTCAACATCCCAAGTGCTGGGGATTGGAGAAAGACTTCTTCCCCCATGACAAGCTTACATGGTCTCTGATCTGACACCCCTTTATGGCATGCAGGATTCCCCAGTTTCCTAGCCTTGGATTGAATTGTATTGAGAAGATTGACACGAGCCAGAAGAGAGACAAGATAGCTGCCAGTTTGTCTGCCATACATGCTCCGTCAGAGACGTTAGTTTCTGTCAGAGTTTACTTTAGTTTTGTCCCATTTGCTTATCATCAGAACACAGCATTTCAAATACCATGAAACACTCTTCCATTTCCTATGACTTTGTATGCCGTGTTTGTACATGCGTGTGTTATATCTCTTTGTTATGGTACTCAGTACATTCTTCAAATACCATAGTAAATCAAACTTGCCCAGGATTCAGAAAATATCACAGCAGTTGATTAACTGGGTCTTCAGATATGGCTCAGTGATTAAGAGGATTTGGTGCTCTTGCAGAGGATACAAGTTCAGTCCACAGCATCCATGTCAGGCAGCTCACAAGCACCTGTAACTCCACATACAGGGGACCCAATGCAGGCAGCCACACTTATGTTCACACACACACACACACACACACACACACACACACACACACAGAGACATAAATAATAAAATAAATCTTTAAAAAACTAACAACTTTTTGGATTATCCTGTGTTACCAGAAATTTGGGGGATTCCCACATCTAGGGTGTCACGTGTTACCAGCGAAAGAGAGACAAAACCATGCTATTTGTAAGAAGCAAAATTGCCAGTATACCAAAGAAAGAGAAA
>NW_008331606.1:3388741-3403372 GCF_000622305.1 Nannospalax galili
AGAGAGAGAGAGAGAGAGAGAATAAGTTGTTAGGCATTCTGTGTCAAAGCCAGCCTACCTTAGCAGAGCTGCAAGGCATAAACAACTGCACCAGGGGCAGGATTTCTGGGAAGAAAAAACACAATTGTATATTAAAAGCATGATTTCTCTCAGACTTCCTGAGGGGTGGTCTCTACCAGGCAGTTGACAGGCTTGGCAATTGACAGGCTCAGCTCAGCCAAGTTTCCTCTTTGGAGTAACTTAGAATATTTAGGAAGGAATCCCCTTAATGAGACTCAACAGAGCAGTCATCAAAGCTACTATAACATTCCTCGCTCTGTAGAAATAACCCTAAAATCATCCAGGAGATAGGCTAACACTGGGATATAGATATAACTTATTCTTATCATGAAAATCTCAAGATCCAACTCTAAAGCTGTTCACCAGAAGGGATTACTCTCTAGACTGGAGTTTTAGTCAGACCCTCATATATGGCCACCAAAGTAATGGTGTTCATTTAGAAGGAGATAAGAAACCAGAGCTCCCTTCTGGCATTTCCGCCTGGAAAATCAAGGATATCCCTGAAAGTAATTTCCCCACTTTGAAGTCATAACCCTATCTACCAGTTTGGGAATTGGGGTATCAGTCTGTCTGATTTCTTCAAGCTGAGTGGGGTTGTCAGGTATGACTCGTGGGGTGCTCCTTTAGTGAGCCTATTTACGTGACACTGAAAGTGCACCAATGAATGGTTTCAGTTACATAACACGCAGGTGTAATGAGGACGTTGAGGCAAGAGAGGAGTCAGGGAGAAAGAGTCCAATCTACCAGAAGCAAGCCTAAATTTATACAACAGCTTAGCACTTCAAGCCCTAGATAGAGAACCAGCAGAAAAGCCAGAACAAGACAATGTAAATGTTCAACTCGAAGTCCATTCGTTAGAACCCCTCCATAGGCCCAGAAGAGCATCCATCCATTGGGCTATTCAGGTCCAGGGCTTGACTGGAGTGATGAACCCAGGATCTGCTTTCAGGCACTTCAATAGCCATTGGAGTGGCTAGAATCACAGTGAGGTCCCTCTCAGAGGGCTTCTAGAGAGGGAGAGAAAATATTTAACCATCATGAAATTTTTTTTTAGGTTAGACCAATATGGGGCCTATCTCTCGCCACTGTGGGTCTCCATGTCAGTGCTGTAATGTTGAAACTGAACCAAGGGTAGAAGTCCTATACCTGGGCAGTATTTTCTATATCAAGAAGAAAATCATTGTTTCTCATATGGACTTAAGCCTAATGTCTGGGGAGGGCGATCACACTGAGTGAAAAATACATATCATGTGTGAGTATCCTGAGGTGTCTAGACAGCAGTTTCCTTGTAGTCATTTTCCACCTCTGCCTCTTACAATCTTCCGTGCCCTCTTCCACAATGATCCCTCAGTCTTGGGAGGGGAAGGGGTCCAATTTACAGCTAGAACTCCGCAGTCTCATCTTCTCTGCAAATGAACCATTCATGGGTCTTTGTCATAGACCCACACCCAAGAGCACTTGGGAAACACAGATTACTCTCCATAGGCCTTTAAAAAAAATAGGTGAACAATAATAGAGGACATGTGTAATGGATAGTTTAGTTGTCAACTTGACACACCTGGGCGAAGGGAGCCTCAATTGAGGAATTGTCTCCATTGGACTAGCCTGTGGCCATGCCTACGGCCATGTCTGTCTGTGGGGCAATTTCTTTATAGTTGAGTGATATGGGGACGGAATGGACAGGACATAACATGGAACCACTGTGGGAGATGCCACCCCTGGACAGGTTGTCCTGTACTGTGTAAGAAAGCAGGCTGAGTACCAGCCAAAAGAGGAAGGCAGCAAGTAGCTATCCTCCATGGCCTGTGCTTCAGCTCCTGCCTCCATGTTCCTGCCCTGAGTTCCTACCTTGGGCTCCCTCAGTGATGAACTGTGACCCTGGAGATGTAAGCCAAATAAACCCTTTCTACCCCAAGTTGGTATTGGTCAAGAGTGTTCTGTTGCAACAACTGCAGACAAACTACAACAACTTGAAAGGAGGGTAGTAAGGGGGGGTGAAAGGGTTCTGAATATGATCAAAACACAAATGAAATTCTCAAATCAATAAAAATATTATTTAAAAACCTATCAATCATTGTATCAATAATTTTAATCTTTTATTTTTCTTTCCTTCTGAATGTTTAAGATAAAATCTGAGCAAAAACCAAACACTTTTAAGTAAGTCTTAAGCATACGTTTTTGTTTCAAGTAGATCCTTATAAATGTTACCAAAAACACATCAATAACTTGAGTACTCTATTGCACTCAGGAAGCAGAGGCAGATTGAGGCCAACTTGGTCTACATAGTGAGTTCCAGGCCAGCTGAGGGTACAGGGAGACCCTGTCTCAAAAAGGTTTGATTAACTTTGATCTTAGAATTTTTAATCATACATGTCATCTCTAATTCTCATCTTTCACATACTTTATATAACTTCTTCAGACCTTTCGTGGGCTTATTTAGGCTTTCCAGCTTTGTCTTGTCTTTTCCATTTTGGAACCATCCTCCAAACTTTAGCTTAGGTCAAAGTTTCTATATCCTTTTAAAATTCCCTATATCTTCTACTTCTGAGTTCCCTTTTATTTCCTTTCTTAATATCACAGTATTATTAACAAAAAAGTTTTAAGATGATATTAAATGATAGCTGAATGCAAACTACATTCATAACACAATAAAATAAATTAAGATTACATGTATACATACAGTTAAAATATAAGGCTTCATAAGTCCCAGACAAACCTCATAGAAAATACAATATAGCCTAAAATCTTTTATATGTGCTTTACGGTCCAGAGAATGATCTACCATACCTGTGTTTTTAGTTTTGAATGAGTGTAAAGCAGCAACATATCAAGACAACAGACAGATAGCAAAATACCAACAAATCAATGTTTACAGTACCTAGTAGAAATCAACCTTGGAAACCCTATTAAACTATGGTGCTGGAGTTTCTGATTGTAGATTTCTAGTTTGAAGGTACTCTCTACTAATGAGCACCTCTCCCATTAGCCATTTTGTTACAGGCATCTTCATACCATAGACTAAACAATAGTAACTTCTGCTGAAAATAGTTTTACCCTTAGCTGTTCTTAAAAGAACAATGCCTTTACACTTTGGCTGTTTTGTTCTCCTTTCTCCTTGTCTCAGAGTCAGCGGGCAACCCTGACCCAAGATAGGAGGTTTTGGAGCACACTTAAAGACAAATATGCTTGGGTCTAAAGTGGGAGGGCCAAGTCCCACCTCCAGAGCCAGCTTCTCAGCTCAAACAGCACGTGACAATTTACCAATATACTATATATGCAAATGCATCTGTTCCCCTATAAAACTGAAGTTAGCAAATTGTTGTTCTTTCTAAAGGATTAGAGGGAGATAAAGAATCCAGTAGTGTATGCCAGATGGGCGTTTGTTGATGAGCCTTATCATCTGCTAAGCCATGCATTGGAAATGAGGATTGACAAGAGGCAGAAAACATTTTTTTTCTCTTTAGAATACTATTAGAGAGAATACTTGATATTAAAAAGTCACTTTCTTGCATCTTTAAATTTTATGAGGTCATGGGTGTGAGACAGCCAGCACCCATGATCAAGGAAGAACCAAGCCAACGGAAGTATTTGCTTTTTACCTGGTCTAAATTGAGATCGGCCCTGGAAGACTTGGGTGTGAACAACTACTTGAAAGCTTGTACACACAATCTGTGTGTCCCTGAAAATGGAGGCAGGCAACCTGGAAAACTTAACATTAGGACCCCATGCCTACTCCTAAGGCCCCAAAGAGAGACCTTGATGCCAGTGCACATTTTTAACAGTTGTGCCATCTGTTGAGAATGAGTCAAAGCCTCACTGATAAGGCCACATTCTTTAGAAGAATCAAGGGCATTTCCTTTTGTGCTGACTTTGTAGTATGTGCTGGGGGTTCAAACCCGTGACCACGGCGAGGTGAGGATTGGAGATGAGTAAGCACGCCCTTCGCCAGCCCACGCCGCCCCCATTACCCGGGGACACTCAGACGCAATGGGGAGCCTAGCCAAGCTGGGACTCATTTTATTGCAGGTGTTACAAAGCTTATAAAGGCACCTGGAACTCCCCCCTCGCCCCCGAGGGTGTATCTTAAGGATGGTCACGCACTGATCATGCACTCCTCAGCAGTGTGGAAGTATTCTTCAGACTTTCAAAGCAAGCCAGGCCGCACCCCCAGTAACTTCCTTTCAAACCTATGCAAGGTGGGGCTTTTAGGTCCCCACAAGTATGGACACTGATTAGAGTCCACCCTGTGGGTTCTCCATGGCCTCTCTAAAAATGAAGAGTGAAGAGCCTGGAAATGGACCTCAGTTCCTCTCTCTTTGGGCATGACAAGAACCCAAGGAAAGACAAATTCAGGCTCATGTGAACACTTCTTTCCAAATCCTTCCCCCTGTAGCAAGAGTTAGCAGGTTTTCAACTAATGTCCTATGCTAAGTCAAGTGAATACCTTATTGCAATAGTGTGAAAACAGCAAGCACAGATCAGTCCAGGAGTAATACAGCGGAGCAAGTGTGTTTGGGAAGGTCTCAGGTTCGCCTAATTGTTAGGAGGTTGGACAACAATTACACTTCTTCTAGTCATGGATGTGTGAAAAGATGACGAACAAAGAGCTACATGTGATGTAAATCAAAAGGAATGAATGAATTCTCAAATGAATCAAACCACTCACAGCTAAACAGGTTTTGACAGGCGTGCATTCAAAGAGAAAATCTGTATTAACAAAAAGAAATATTTAGACTTGGGAATTTTTATTTATTTATTTATTTATTTATTTATTTTGCTGGACATGTCTTCAGACCCTGAAAAACTTTCCCAAGTTTGTAATACCTGAATTCAGGAAACTGACACAAAAATATTCTCCAGGCTTCAAGTACTTTCTTTCCTGCTTTTATTCACAAATTAATCCTATAGTGGAGACTAAATGATGTTATGGCAAATATATTGAAGAATAACACTGACTAAAGTATATCACCAACCAAGACAAAACAGACTATAACCATACTTCCTGGTTCCTTTTTGTCTGGTTGGAGTTTTTGCAGACAGGAAGGGCAGAAGAAGAGCACTAAAGACAGCGACTCTATGGCTACCAGGAATGGAATCCTGAGGAACTACTTTCAAAATCTGTGCTGCACTACAATTTCCTTGCTATGGGGTCTATCAACACCTTTTGGTAAGGTGTTGGAAGCTGATTGGGCTCCAATCTAAGGCAACATACCATTGTGAAAAGACTTAGAAGGGGCTTGGACACTAAGGCTAGCTCAGTATAGCACCTCAAAAAGGAGAGGCCTGGTGTAGACCAGCAGCTGCCAGAAAATACGATATATAAAATCATGAGTGACAACTCACTTCCTCCCAATTTGTAAAGACCATCTTAGAGACAAATGCATGCTCTATGGGGTCACTGTGTACTGTATAATCTCCTTGGAGCAGTACTTGGCAAAATTTCTCCTGGTGCTACTGTGCTGTTTGGGGTTTTTTATTCCTCATGGACACTTCCACCCTAGTAAAACACAGGTCTGTTCCAGTGGAAATTGTATGGCCATGGGTATGCTTGCTGCGACACTCATGTCAAAGAAAATTTGCTGAAAACAGACTACTCTTTGATGAAGTCAGAAGACAGGAGGACATAGAAGAGCACACACAGACTTAAAAACAATAAAAGTAAATCTAAAAATCTTCCTTTTAAAAAATGCTTTAAGCAGGGACTGGTGGCACTCGCCTTTAATCCCAGCACTTGGGTGGCAGAGGCAGGCGTATCTCTGTGAGTTCAAAGCCAGCCTGATCTACATAGCGAGTTCTAGGCCAGCTGGAACTACAGGGAGACCCTGGCTCAAAAAGATGAACAACAAAAAAGGATTTAAAAAATGCTGGGGGGGGGGGGTCTGAAGCTCCGCCCCTCTACTTCCTCTTCCTGTTCTGGGCCTCTGGACGGGGTATTCTTCAGTTCTGGTCCCTTTGTCACTACGTTGAGCATCAAGACTACATTGTTGCCTGATTCCTGGTTACTTACTGAGGAAAAAGTTGGAAAAGCTGAGGAAAAGCTGGGTCTGGGCCCTATTGAGTTCCCATGGGCCCTTCCTTGGTCCAGCCTGCTTGGGCCTGTGAGAAATTCTCTAAACTTCAAATTTGTGAAACGTTCTCCGCAAGATGGCAGTGTTGCACCAGAAGAGTCAAAGCGCCTTCCCTTCTATGCTTGGTTCCCGCCCTTCTGTTTTGAAAAAAAATAACTGTATGAAAAAACGGATCTCCCATGGCTACCTTATGGATCCCAAGGAACTTATGCCACTCTATGAATTTAGCTTAAGGTTTCCTTTTGGCAGATCTAGTAGAAATTGAATTTTATCACCAGCACCACAAATATGGAAAACAAAGAGAAAAGTGAGAGCTAATGTACCCAATTAGCACTGGGCATCTTCATTTTAAAGAAATCAGTAGTCACTTAACCAAGTCTTCCCAGTTCTACTTTTCTTACCCAGTGGCATTCTATCCCCATTCCTTCCGCATATCAAATTTTCTGGTGGTCCTGGGGACAAACCTCAGGCATCTAAGCCTAGCAAAGAAAAAGAAAAAGCATAAACATCAGGGCTTAGATAAGAACAAATCTTGGTTCTCATCTAGACTTACTCCCCAAACTTCCCTAACATCCTACCTGATATTCTGACCTAAGTACTTGAGCTTGTGTGCCCAGGTATAAGGCTGACTTTAGTGGTTCTCAAAGAGGAAACAAACAGCTCAAGAATGAATCCTACACAAGGCCCTACGTGGAGAGACACATGTTTTGAATTGACTAAATTACAATTGGGTAGATCACAAGATTTTGTTTCACAGTTTTAATCAACAGAAAACACAGCTTTTCATTCAAAAGGAGTAGGAGCTGTATTCTGAAAGAAATATGAATGACCGTGGCCAGATACGGAGGATCCAGCCTGTCCTAGGTGGTATAATGCAATACAGCAATGGTTACTGAAGTCATACGAGTCACATGGCAAAAAGCAGCCATAAGTCAATGTTTACTAAATTTGGTGGGGACATCCAAAAGGCCTGTTACAGCCAAGCTGAGACAGCTCTGCTATAGGTTTCAAAAACTATCTAATGACATTCTTAGCTTGTAGTTGGTGGAAGCTAGTGACCCACTAAGTTAACACATTCCAAAGGATTTTCCTGATAGTCAAAAATATCAGGTCACACACAGTGGTGGCAATAAATGACTATTAAGGGGACTGAAGACAGTCAAAGATAATTCTGGCTCTCAATCTGAATTATTCCTACTCTCCATAATGATAAAATTCTAATCACTCACAAAGCCACTGTAGAATCTTCAATACAGAAATGTTTTCATAGAATTTCCGATCTTCATTACTTAACATTGGAACACAAGCATTTTCCTACACCAATCCTATGAATGATTCCCATTGCCTCTTTGCACATGTGTTAGTGTTTTTCCACATTTTCTTATTGGTACCTATAACATGGAACGGGCAACGGATTCAGAAACTAGCCATGTACTACTCCAGAGTAAAGCACCCTCATGAAACATTAGATTAACAGTGACATAGGAAGGCCTTAACATAGATTTTTATTTAGACAGTAAAACACTACAATAAATTAACATTTTTGGACTTAATTACATTGTATCTTACCACTATTAAGAAAAGTTCTCTTTTCTAGGTAGCTTTTGATACTATCATAAAAAAATACATGATCTAGAATATAGAAAATAAAACATCTGTGTTCCTTATTGCCCTATTCATGATATACTAAACTGTTTTATCCCTAGTTACCTAACTACATACATATATATATATACATTTAAATAAATATATTTCATATAATACATATATACAATTCATTTGGAGAAAGTCAGTAAAATTTACCCCTTATAAGTTTTTGCTGTTATCCTAAATTCTTATAATTTTACCTTGAATCTTTGGCTTGGTGGCATGTACCTAGTCCCCATATTTGTGAGATTGAGTTAGAATTGTCAGTTGGAGGTCAGCCTGGGCTGGACTACATAGTGAGACTCTAGTCCAAAAGAAAAAAAAAATCTCTGAAAAAGATAAAATGAAAACAACCCTCAATAAATAATATGTGAAACTTCCCTTGTGTTCAGTCACCCCGCTGTGTGTCCTGAGGGAGCATATATCCATTCCTTTCGAAATTGCTCATTCAAAGTCTTTCATGAACATGTTTATTTCTTCAAAAAGAAAAAGAGTTGAGTGTTGCACAGAAATAGATTCAAACTCCAACCTTGGCAGACATCTTAAAAGACCAGCTTTTGAAATTTGTAAATACATAATAATGGAGGTACCTATATAAGGTGTACACACACACCCCTTTTCTTCTCACTTTAACCATCATCTTTGGCATCACTTTACATTACAAGCATATATTCTTATCAATATATATTTTGACTATGCAGAGTTCTGTGTTTTACTTGAGAAGACATTTGAGAAATGATAAAAAAAAGTATATGGCATGCAGTCTGGGTGAGAAGAATTAACCCCTTTTAAAGTGCCTGTTCGAGGACATGGTGTCCTATGCCTGTGATCCCAGTTGCCTAGAGGGGAATGCAGGAGGATGGTCATGAGTTCCATGCCAGACTGGCTATGGAAGGAGACTGCCATATAAAATAAATTGATCCAAAAACATTGTCTTCCATGTATTTTCATCTTGATTTTATGTACATGCAGTTGTCTAAAACACTTCAATTTTCTCATACCATACTTGTCAAAAAGCACGTTTTCTAAACATTGACATGTTTAAAAATATTGCCCTTTTAAAATATTAAGGCGATGCTCAGGGAACATGAAATTACCCATTTTAGTCTATGCCATCAGGTATCACACCATACATTCATGATGCTGCAGAAGCATCGCTTTCCTCTAGTTCCACATAATTTTAATCAAAAGGAAAGGATGCCTAACAGATCTGGTTAATATCCATTCCCATATAGCCTCCTCCAGCAGTCGGCAAGCACTCCTCAGATTTCAGTCCCTCTGGAGATACAAGTATGGGGTTCAGATCATACAAAATTGTTCACTTGTTACAGAGAGCAGATTATCGGTGCTTCCAAATTTAAACAGAATTACCATATGATCTAACAGTTCCACTCCTGTTTATACTTCCCAAATAATCCAAAACAGGTCCTCAAAATACATGTATGAACATGAACTTAGTAGCATTACTAACAGCCAAAGTTGGACAAAAGTTAAATATCCATCACTTACAGAATGGATTAAAAAATGTATGCACAAAAGAAATTTACTGATTGAATTTATATGAATTGTAGCACTATAGTGTACATTCTCTCCACATCCCTGGACATGCTGCTTTTTTCATTTTTGAAAAAATTCATGCCCATTTCAGCATTATGACTGTGACTTGGTGTCATAAGGCATTTTCATTTACATTTCTGTAACGACAAATAATGCTCTGTGGGTTTTATGTTTTGCATAACATTATTGAAAAAAGCATCCCTTAAAGTCCATTTTCTTGTTTTTCAAATTGTCTGCTACTGAGTGATAAGAGTTTTGTAGATATTCTGGATATTCGAAGGTTTCCAGAGAATTGGATTGCAAATGTTTTTGCTGCTAGTGCCCCTTCCTCTAACTGATCATGCCCTTTCAATGCAAAAATCTTTTAAAATTCTGATATATTCTTGATTCTGTTATTTGTAATTGGCAGCATATCTAAGAAACCAGCTGAATACAAGGATGTGATTATTTACCCCTATATATTCTGCCAAAGTCTTGCAGTTTTGTGTGTTTGTGTATATGTGGTGCTTTGTTTTGTTTTGTTTTGTATGAGACAGGGTCTCACTATGTAGCTCTCCGTTTCTTTGAACTCATAAGAGAATCACCTCCATCTGCTTAGTGAGTGCCTAGATTAAAGGCGTGCACCACCACACCCACCCCATGTTTCACACTTACAATGAGATATTTCATATATTTTGAGTTAATTTTGGCATCTGTGCTGAAGTATAAATCTAACTGCATTGCTTTGCTTGTGGAGAATGAGTGAGAACATCACTTCTTTCAGACGCTCCCTTTGTTCATGCCCTAAGCTTGAGGAACACCGGCCGATGGTGGTCCACTTTCAGACTATACCAAGAGTTACACCAGCTTCTGATCTATACCTGCTCTCTGGGGTCTCTTTTGGCCCCAGTCCTCTTCTGGGACTCTGCCAGACAGATCTTTTTTTGTTCACTGCTAGGGATGATGGGAAGGAAACAATGATGGTGCTGTGTCTGTGGAAACTACTTCCTCGTGGGGGCAGTAGAGCTCCACATATGACCAGTCGCGCCATCTTTGCCTTCTCTTCCCCCGCCCTTCCTGCCTGAAAAAATACCCTGGCAGCTAAAGGTGCCTGTCATCCATTTTGTTTAGTTTCAGAACTGGCTTAGGTAGTTGCCGCCATTTTGCTTTCGTTTTCCTTTTTCCAGACAAAAGTCTAAAAACCAGCCTTTTTCAGAATTCTCGGCGTTACATTGATACCGGGAAACTTGGGGTCAGTCCTCTCTTGCAGTTTTCTCTCATTAATGAAAGTATTTAAGAATGGACTCAACAGACAAATTTGTGAGAGCTTAAAAGAAAAATCCCCAGGGGAGGCAAGCTGAAATCCAGGCAGCTGCCCCGGAGGAGAGAAAGGAACTAATCTTGCCTTTAAGCACACCTGAAGGTGGAACAAGCAGCCTGGAGGTGGGAGCAGAGAAGACGAAGGTACTAGAAAAGGCATGCTTGGAAACTGGGCAGCATTTTCCAAAGGCACAAAATACGCTTCAACTATGTCTTGTGACTTTATGGAGTGTATGTGCCCCTTACATCTCTTGGAGATGGGGCTTAATGTATTCCGTCGTCAACAGATTAAGAATGACTATTGCCAGGGATTCAGAAAATAATAATGATTAAGAAGAAAAGCAAAACGAGCAGAACGTTTAAAGTAACTGCTGACCTTATTGACCATGTCTAAGCATGTCTTTCTGTCTGTAGATGAACTCTTCACCCCCGCAATGCTCAGCAGATCAAATGTTGATTAAGAAAAAGTGAGAAAAAAAATGAGGGAAAAAGAGAAAAAAGAATCAGCCGATCATGGTGACGCACCTTTCGTCCCAGCACTCTGGATGCAGAGGCAGGGGATCTATGTGAGTTCCATGCCAGCTGTCTTAGAAAGACCAAAAAAAAAAAAAAAAAAAAACCAACTTTTTTTTTATTTACTCCCAAGATTGGGAGGTGTCCCAAGGGATAAATCCCCAGATGCATTCTTTTTTATTTGGTCTCATACAATACATAAATGTGTATTAATTTTAAAAAGGAAAGAAAAAAACAGTTGCATTAAACACCCCCCCCCAACACACACACCAAGTTATTCATTTTCTTGAGAAGATGTCTCCCAGTTTTTAGCAGTTTCCATCTGCCTTCATCCACAAAATGATCTACTGGACAGATCTTTATACACTGCTAGGGCTCATGGGAAGGAAATAGTGATGACGCCGTGTCTGTGGAAACTACTTCCTCGTGGGGGCAGTAGAGCTCCACATATGCGTAGTCCGCCATCTTTGCCTTTTCTTGCCCCACCCTTCTTGTCTGAAAAAAATGTTCCGTGGAGCTAAAGGTGCTTGTCATCCATTTTGTTTAGGTTCCGAACTGGTTTAGGTGGATACCGCCATTTTGCTTCCATTTCCCTGTTTCAAGACAAAACATAAAAACCAGCCTTCTTCATCAGAATTCTTGGCGTTAGACTGATACAAGGAAAATTGGGGTCTGTCCTCTCTTGCAGTTTAATAAAAGTATTTAAGTATGGACCCAAACCGGGCTCGGACAGTTGCCTCTGGTTAAGAGCACTGACTGCTCTTGCAGAGGACCAGGGTTTGATTCCCAGCCCCCACATGGCATCTAACAACTGTCCATAAATCCAGTTTCAGAGGATCCCACAACCTCTTCTGACCTCCATGGGCACTGCATGAGTCGGGTGCACCTACCTACATGTACGCAATACACTCATACACATACATGAATAAAAAATAATAAACAGAGCCAGGCGCGGTGGCACACGCCTGTAGTCCCAGCACTTGGGAAGCAGAGCAGAGGCAGGCGGATCTCCGTGAGTTCAAGGCCAGCCTGGTCTACATAGTGAGTTCCAGGACAGCTGGGGCTACAGGGAGACCCTGCTTCAAAAAGACAAATAAATAAATAATAATCATAATAGTAAATTTGAAAATTAAGGAACAACAACAAAAAAAAAAGGACTCAAAGGGACAACGAGAGCACACTTGAAGCTAGGATAAGCAGCCTGGAGGTGGGAGCAGAAAAGCCGAAAGTACTAGAAAAGGCATATCTGGATTCTGGACAGCATTTTCCAATGGCACAAACCACACTTCAACTATGTCCTGCGACTTTATGGAGTGTGTGTATGTGCACCTTACAGCTTTTGGAGATGGGGCTTAATGTATTCTGTTGTCAACACATCGAAGAATGACTATTGCCAAGGATTCAGAAAATAATAATGATTAAGAAGAAAAGCAAGAGCAGAACTTTCAAAATAACTGCTGACCTTGTTGACTGTGTCTAAGGATGTCTGTCTATAGATGAACTCCCCCCGCACCCCACAATGCTCAGCAGAGCGAATGTTGATTAAGAAAAAGTGAGGGGGGGAGGACAAAAAAAAGACAGAAAAAAAAAAAAATCAGCTGGGCATGGTGGCACAGGCCTTTGGTCCCAGCACTCTGGGGGCAGAGGCAGGTAGATCTCTGTGAGTTCCAGGCCAGCTGTCTCAAAAAGACCAAAGGGGGGGGGAAAAAGTACTCCAAAAATATCTGCAGAAGGCCATAGCCAGCCCTGCTCTGATTCAGTTCAGCTCCACTTCCTAGGCTGTGTGTGGAAGACATGTCACTCCTCCTGATGAGAGAGAGCTTAGAACTCACAGTGGACATTGACAAGTGACCTCAAAGCAGGTCATTTGCTCACCTCTCACCTCATGTGAGCCCAGAAAGAGGGCAACTTCTGCTCTCATACACAAAATTACCTACTGGACAGATCTTTGTATATTGCTAGGGCTCATGGGAAGGAAATAGTGATGGCGCTGTGTCTCTTGAAACTACTTCCTCGTGGGGGCAGTAGCGTTCCGCATATGCGCTGTGGCGCCTTCTTTGCCTTCTCTTCCCCCGCCCTTCCTGTCTGAAAAAAATTTCCCGCGGACCTAAAGGTGCCTGTCATCCATTTTGTTTAGTTTCAGAACTGGTTTAAGTAGATGCCGCCATTTTGCTTTCGTTTTCCTGTTTCAAAACAAAACATAAAAATCAGCCTTTTTCATCAGAATTCTCGGCGTTACATTGATGCACGGAAAATTGGGCCAGTCCTTCCTTGCAGTTTACTCTCATTAATGAAAGTATTTAAGAATGGACTCAACAAACAAATTTGTTAGCGATTAAAAGAAAAAACCCCAGGGGAGGCAAGCTGTAAGTCCAAGCAGTCACCTTGAGAAGGAGAGAAAGGAACCAGCCATGCCTTTAAGCACACCTGAAGGTGGGACAAGCCCCCTCGAGGTGGGAGCAGAGAAGCCGAAAGTACTGGAAAAGGTATGCTTGGATTCTGGGCAGCACTTTCCAGTGGCACAAAACACGCTTCTGCTATGTCCTGTGACTTTATGGAGTGTGTTTGTATGTGCCCCTTCCATCTCTTGGAGATGGGGCTTAATGTATTCTGTCGTCAACACATCGAGGAATGCCTTTGCCAAAGATTCAGATAATAATAATGATTACGAAGAAAAGCAAACGAGAATGTTCAAAGTAACTGCTGACGTTGTTGACCATGTGTAAGCATGTCTTTCTGTCTGTAGATGAACTCTTCCCCGCGCCCCACCAAACGCTCAGCAGAGCAAATGTTAAGAAAAAGTGAGAAAAACGCCCGAGAATGGGAGATGTTCCAAGGCATAAAACCCCAGATGCATTCTTTTTAATTTGGTCTCATTGAATAAATAAATCTGTATTAATTTTAAAAAGTAAAAAGAACAGTTGCATTACCCCCACCCCACACACGCGCCAAGTTATTTACTTTCTAGAGAAGATGTCTCCCAGTTTCTAGCAATTTCCTTCTGCCCTCGTCCACAAAATTATCTACTGGACAGATCTTTGTACATTGCTAGGGCTCATGGGAAGGAAATAGTGATGGCGCTGTGTCTCTTGAAACTACTTCCTCGTGGGGGCAGTAGCGCTCCGCATATGCGCTGTGGCGCCTTCTTTGCCTTCTCTTCCCCCGCCTTTCCTGTCTGAAAAAAATTTCCCGCGGACCTAAAGGTGCCTGTCATCCATTTTGTTTAGTTTCAGAACTGGTTTAAGTAGATGCCGCCATTTTGCTTTCGTTTTCCTGTTTCAAGACAAAACATAAAAATCAGCCTTTTTCATCAGAATTCTCGGCGTTACATT
Organism: Nannospalax galili; assembly: GCF_000622305.1. Lineage (NCBI taxonomy): Eukaryota > Metazoa > Chordata > Mammalia > Rodentia > Spalacidae > Nannospalax > Nannospalax galili. Next base: position 3,403,218 of record NW_008331606.1, read on the forward strand.
GATACAGGGAAAATTGGGGTCTGTCCTCTCTTGAAATTTAATAAAAGTACTTAAAAATATACTCAAACGGGGCTCGACAGTTGCCTCAGCGGTTAAGAGCACTGACTGCTCTTGCAAAGGACCTGGGTTCGATTCCCAGCCCCCACAAGGCACCT
>NW_008331606.1:3403700-3408159 GCF_000622305.1 Nannospalax galili
AGAGAGCTTAAAAGAAAACCCCCGGGGGAGGCAAACTGTAAATCCCAGTAGCTGCCCAGAGAAGGAGAGAAAGGAACAAGCCTTGCCTTTAAGCACACCTCAAGCTGGGACAAGCAGCCTGGAGGTAGGAGCAGAGAAACCCAAAGTACTAGAAAAGGCTTCCTGGATTCTTGGACAGAATCAGAAAGAGACAAAGTAAGGAAAAAGGAAATGTTGCATATTTTTCTCAACAAGGTGGGAAGATTCACCTGGAATCTCAAGGCTGCAAAGCTTCTAGGGCCCAAGGTATGGGGTCTGGAATTCTAGAAAGCAAACTTAGTATCTCATTAAAGGGAAATTTATTCCAACTATCTCTTTAGCTATGCTTAAGGTGAACCTGTCTTCCTAGGGGTCCCTTGGCTAGGTTATTGACCTGGCCCAAATGGAATGTTAAGTCTCTATGTAGGCCAGAGATTTTATTCTCTTCACCTTAATGAGTCTTTATTGCTACTCTAACAATGTTGTCTCCTTTATGGGGTAACTGGGTGAAAGAAGGCAGAATGAGAAGGAAGTTGCTTGAACTGCTCTTCATTCTCTCATTATTTTAATAGAATCCCCCCACCCCCCCTTTTTTTTTTTTTGGTGGAGCTAGGGATTGAACATTGAACCCAGGCCTGTGATCATTTTAGCATTTTAGAGAAGTGATCTTACTACTGAGCTGTATCACCAACCCTTAATTAATTTCATTTTAAGGCACTGAGGACTGAGGCTAGTACTTCTAGTACCCTACCACAGAGATACACACCCAGCCTTTTTTCTTTTGAAGCAGATCTATGTTACCCAGGCTATCCAAGAATTTGTAATGATCCTAACTCATCTTCTAACTCATCCTTAGGAGTAAATGGCACTATAGGCCTTGGTAACCATGGGGGCTTACCTGTTCATTTATTGAGACAGGCTCTCCATATATAGTACTGGCAAACCTCCAACTTGCAAGGATCCTCCTTCTGGTTTAGCCTCCTTAACGCGGAGATCACAAGTTCACATTAGCATGCTCAGCCTGTTTCTGTGATTTGAGATAAGGCTGAACTGCTCTCCAGCGCCCAGGTTCAAGCAATCCACGCTACTCAAGGTCTAGGATTATAGGCCTGTGTCAATATGCCAGGTGCAAGTCTTTTTGACCAGGCTCCCTCCAAGACTAGAAGAGATTCCTCCATTTTCAAGTGTCGAATGAATTCTCTGAAATCGCCTGGCTTGTGCCATGAAGGACAATGCAGCTGCCGCTGTGTGCCATCCCTGCTCCATAGAGCATGATGCTTTAGTTATACATGTATTATTTTCTATCAGACCTTGCTCTGAGTTTTGTCTCTTTTGCTCATTGTTTACCTAAGAACACAGAACACAGCATTTTCCAATGGCACAAAAGACGCTTCAACTATGTCTTGTGACTTTATGGAGTGTATGGATGCACCTTACATCTGTTGGATATGGGGCTTAATATATTCTGTCATCAACACATCAAAGAATGACTGCTCCAAGGATTCAGAAAATAACAATGATCAAGAAGAAAAGTAGTACGAAGAGAACTTTCAAAGTAACTGCTGACTTTGTTGACTATCTCTAAGGATGTCTTTCTGTCTGTAGATGAATTCTTCTCCCTGAAATGCTCAGCAGAGCACATGTGGATTAAGAAAATGTGAGAAAAACCTCCCAAGAATGGAAGGTGTTCCAAGGGATAAACATCAACATGCATTCTTTTTTTAATCTAGTCTAACAAAATAAATAAATCTGTATTAAATTTGGGTGAATATACTGTGCTTTGGATTACATCATGACTATACATGTTAAGGCTGTGTGGGGCAAGGTTGGGGGTCAGGGGTGAAGCATCATCAGAAGCTGGGAGATAAAAGAAGATTCAGAGCTGGCAAGTGCGACATATTATGTTCTCTCCAGGCACAAGCAAGCATGTGCCCTTGGTCTCAAGGACATTTTACAGGAAATCACACAAAGGTGGTTTCTTCCATAAACTAGTTATATAATGAGGTACAGAATAGTCATATTTACTTTTTACTCATCATTCCCAAGACATCCAATAGTGACCACATTAACTACATCATACAGAAGTCCACACTGTCCAAGTTTTCTAAAATTTAACCCTTTATACCCTTTATTCCTTTCAATGGTATTTAGAAAACAGATCTTTGGTACATGAGTAGACCATGAATATATTTTTAAAAAGAAGAGAAAGAATGAAAGGAAAGAAGAAAAAGAAAAGAAAGAGAAAGAAAAGAAAACGAACAGTCGCATTAAACATTTCCCAGATCCTCGCTAGCCATTTATTATGCCCTAGAGTAGATGTCTCCCAGGCTTCAAGCATTTTCCTCCTGCCTTCAAGCCACAAAATTATCCCAAGGAGAGGCTACGATAGCACAGAAAACTACTGGACAATTGTCACTGAGTAAGGTAAATCCTGCTTCATAGGGCCAGATCCAGAGGATGTTTATTGTGGAAAGGATAAGAGTCCCGGGGGAGAGTGGTTTTAGAAGTCTTTGACTTGAAACCGAAGACAAAAACAAAATGGTGGCATCATAAGCTTGTTCTATGAATCTGGACAAAATGGAAGGCAGACTACTTTATCTACAGATGGTATTTTTTTTCAGACGGGATGGGCGGGAGAAGAGGATGCAAAAATGGCGCTGGAGGGTATATTTAGTGCTCTACTGCCCCCATGAGGAAATAGTTTCAAAAGACACAGCGCCATTACACTTTCCTTCCTATGAATTCTAGCAGTATGAAAAGCTCTAGCGTCTTAGAACATGAGAAGAGGACTGGATGGCCTTTCTGCCTTTCTTTCTCCTAAGGCCTGAAGAGAGGACTGCACCCTATCCCCGTAGAACTGTGAGGGTGAGGATCCTACACTGGACCACTAGCGGTCAGAACGTACTAATACACCAACCCAAGCAGCAGGAACAAGGAAGACATGACCTCAGTTCCTCCCAACTTGGACAGGACTAGAAGAAAACGCAAACGCAGATCTATGAGCCACTGTCTCCTGGTGCTGTTCCTTCCTGGTGCTGTTCCTAGGTGAAAGTTTTAGCAAGTTTTCAATTGATGTTACTGTGCTATTAAGCTATAGAGACCCTCATGATCTAAGAGTATAATGCACAGGCATGCTCCAAAGCAGTGGTGTATTTGCTCTGACTTTTAAACTGTTTTAAATTATTTACTCTGTGTGACATCTACACATGTGCAACCGTATGGAAGTCAGAGGACAAACCTGCTCGAGTTTTCTCCTTCACCATGTGGATCCCACGGATGGAACTTAGCCTGTCGGGCTTGCTGGCAAGCACTTTTATCCACTGAACCATCTTCTCCAGGCCCTTTGCTGTACCTATCAATGCAAGAAAATTTGTCAAGAACAAAAACTTATTTCAGAAGAAGGCACAAGAAGACGTTGAATTCTTTGGTGTTTCCTCACAATAATATTTATTTTTGTATTTATCCATCAAATTCTATTCTTTGTCTATTTTTTATCTTGTTTCATTTGTTTTTGTCTGTGAGACAGGGCCTGGAAAGATGCCTGTCTTCCATTTTGTCTAGATTCACAGAACAAGCTTATGATGCTACCATTTTGCTTTTGTTTTCTGTTTCAAGCCAAAAATACTTCTAAAACCACTTTCCATCAGGACTCTTGTCCTTTCCATAGTAAATGTCCGTTGGATCTGGTGCTGTGGAGCCGGATTTACTTTACTCAGTGACAATTGTCCAGTAGTTTTGTGTACTATCACAGCACCTCCTTCTTGGGATAATTTTGTGGATGAAGGCAAGAGGAAACTGCTTGAAACTGGGAGACATCTTCCCAGTAAATAGTAACTGGGGAGGGGGGTGTCAAGTGGTTAATACAACTGTTCTTTTTCTTTCCTTTTTTAAATTAATACAAATTTATTTATTCTATGAGACCAAATAAAAAAGAATGCATCTGGGTTTTTATACCTTGGAACACCTCCCATTCTCGGGAGCTTTTCTCAGTTTTACTTAACATTCGTTCTACTGAGCGTTGCAGGGTGGGGGGTGGGGGTGGGAGAGTTCATCTACAGACAGACATGCTTAGACATGGTCAACAAGGTCAGCAGTTACTTTGAACATTCTCGTTTGCTTTTCTTCGTAATCATTATTATTATCTGAATCCTTGGCAATAGTCATTCTTCGATGTGTTGACGACAGAATACATTAAGCCCCATCTCCAAAAGCTGTAAGGTGCACATACACACACTCCGTAAAGTCCCAGGACAGAGCGAAAGCATATTTTGCGCCATTGGAAAATGCTGCCCAGAATCCAAGCATACGTTTTCTAGTACTTTCGGCTTTCTCTTCTCGAGGCTGCTTGTCCCACCTTCAGGTGTGCTTAAAGGCATGGCTGGTTCCTTTCTCTCAAGGTGACTGCTTGGATTTACAGCTTGCCTCCCCTGGGGTTTTTTCT
>NW_008331606.1:3409104-3438695 GCF_000622305.1 Nannospalax galili
AGATATTAGGTGGGAGAGATTGCTAGTGTTTAAATGAGGTATGCACATACTCCAACCTTATTTGTCCTAGGCATTGTGTCTGGCATGAAAATGTTAGTAACTGTTGCCTATTATTTGTTGTATTAATAATGAGCATTACTTATGTATTTTGACTTTACTAATATCCTCAAATTGCCAAACAGATTTACACAAACAAGTTGACTAGAAACATCATAAATGCATTTTTTCACAGTTCTGGAGACAGACATCCAAACTCAAGGTATCTGCATGGCAGGGTTGATCTTGGGGACTTGGAGGAAAGGGCTTTTCCTGCCTTTATAGAAGCTTTTGGTGGGCTGGCAGTCTAAAGCCATGAATAAAATTCTTCCATCCTTGAATTGTCTTTTCCTTTTGTGTTTGTCTTCACTTAGCATAAGGAAGCTTGCTGTTAAATTTAGGGTCCACCGGGTGATCTTCCTTCTAGATCCTTAATTACATCAATATAAATCATTGTTAAAATAGTGTCACAATCACAGGTTCCAAGTAGACATGCTTTTGTGGGTGGATGGAATGAGGGTTACCATTCAGTCTGCAATAAGCTTGATATGTGTTAATGTTAGTTCTCATTCTCTTTTCTTAATGTGTTCCCCCCCCCCTTTGGTCTTTTTGAGACAGCTGGCCTGGAACTCACAGAGATCTACCTGCCTCTGCCCCCAGAGTGCTGGGACCAAAGGCCTGTGCCACCATGCCCAGCTGATTTTTTTTTCTGTCTTTTTTTTTCCTCCCCCCCTCACTTTTTCTTATTCAACAATCGCTCTGCTGAGCATTGTGGGGTGCGGGGGGAGTTCATCTATAGACAGACATCCTTAGACACAGTCAACAAGGTCAGCAGTTATTTTGAAAGTTCTGCTCTTGCTTTTCTTCTTAATCATTATTTTCTGAATCCTTGGCAATAGTCATTCTTCGATGTGTTGAGATAGAATACATTAAGCCCCATCTCCAAAAGCTGTAAGGTGCACATACACACACTCCATAAAGTCGCAGGACATAGTTGAAGTGTGGTTTGTGCCATTGGAAAATGCTGTCCAGAATCCAGATATGCCTTTTCTAGTACTTTCGGCTTTTCTGCTCCCACCTCCAGGCTGCTTATCCTAGCTTCAAGTGTGTTTAAAGGCAAGGCTTGTTCCTTTATCTCCTTCTCTGGGCAGCTGCTGGGATTTACAGTTTGCCTCCCAGGGGGTTTCTCTTAAGCTCTCACTGTCCCTTTGAGTCCATTCTTTTTTTTTTTCTTTATATTATTATTATTATTAATTTTGAAGCAGGGACTCCCTGTAGCCGCAGCTGTCCTGGAACTATGTAGACCAGGCTGGCCTTGAACTCACAGATCCGCCTGCCTCTGCCTCCCAAGTGCTGGGACTACAGGCATGCACCACCACACCCAGCACTATTTATTTTTTATTGATGTATGTGTATGAGTGTATTGCCTACATGTAGGTAGGTGCACCTGTCTCATGCAATGTCCAGGGAGGTCAGAAGAGGGCGTGGGATCCCCTGGAACTGGGGTTATGGACAGTTATTAGGTGCCATGTGGGGGCTGGGATTCAAACCCAGGTCTTCTGCAAGAACAACCAGTGCTCTTAACCACTGAGCCATCTCTCTGGCCCAATTTTCCGTGCATCAATGTAACGCCGAGAATTCTGATGAAAAAGGCTGGTTTTTATGTTTTGTCTTGAAACAGGAAAACGAAAGCAAAATGGCGGCATCTACTTAAACCAGTTCTGAAACTAAACAAAATGGATGACAGGCACCTTTAGCTCGGCGGGAAATTTTTTTCAGACAGAAAGGGCGGGGGAAGAGAAGGAAAAGAAGGCGCGACAGCGCATATGCGGAGCTCTACTGCCCCCACGAGGAAGTAGTTTCAAGAGACACAGTGCCATCACTATTTCCTTCCCATGAGCCCTAGCAGTGAACAAGTATCTGTACAGCAGATAATTTTGTGTATGAGAGCAGAAGGAAATTGCTAGAAACTGGGACACATCTTCACTAGAAAGTAAATAACTGGGTGTGTGTGTGGGGGGTGGTTAATGCAACTGTTTTCTTTCCTTTTTAAAATTAATACAGATTTATTTATTCAATGAGACCAAATTAAAAAGAATGCATCTGGGGTTTTATGCCTTGGAACATCTCCCATTCTCGGGCGTTTTTCTCACTTTTTCTTAACATTTGCTCTGCTGCGCGTTTGGTGGGGCGCGGGGAAGAGTTCATCTACAGACAGAAAGACATGCTTACACATGGTCAACAACGTCAGCAGTTACTTTGAACATTCTCGTTTGCTTTTCTTCGTAATCATTATTTTCTGAATCCTTGGCAATAGTCATTCTTTGATGTGTTGACGACAGAATACATGGTGCACCTTACACTCTGTAAAGTCACAGGACATAGCAGAAGCGTGTTTTGTGCCATTGGAAAATGCTGCCTAGAATCCAAGCATACGTTTTCTAGTACTTTCGGCTTCTCTGCTCCCACCTCGAGGCTGCTTGACCCACCTTCAGGTGTGCTTAAAGGCATGGCTGGTTCCTTTCTCTCCTTCTCAAGGTGACTGCTTGGACTTACAGCTTGCCTCCCCTGGGGTTTTTTCTTTTAATCGCTAACAAATTTGTTTGTTGAGTCCATTCTTAAATACTTTCATTAATGAGAGTAAACTGCAAGGAAGGACTGGCCCAATTTTCCGTGCATCAATGTAACGCCGAGAATTCTGATGAAAAAGGCTGATTTTTATGTTTTGTTTTGAAACAGGAAAACGAAAGCAAAATGGCGGCATCTACTTAAACCAGTTCTGAAACTAAACAAAATGGATGACAGGCACCTTTAGCCGCGCAGAGCATTTTTTCAGACAGGAAGGGCGGGGGAAGAGACGGCAAAGAAGGCGCGACAGCGCATTCGTGGATCACTACTGCCCCCACAAGGAAGTAGTTTCAACAGACACACCGCCATCATGGTTTCCTTCCCATGAGCCCTAGCAGTGAACAAAGATCTGTCCAGTAGACTCACAGAAGAGGATCAGGGCCGGAGGAGACCCCAGAGAGCAGGTGGGTACAATCTGAAGCGGTCCAACTTTAGGGCATGAAGAAGGGAACAACTTAAGTCCTTGAGGCTTAGACAAAAAATAAACAAATATCCCCCACCCCCACCACCGAAAAAAGAATCCCGTCATACCAAGGAGTTTCCTTTTTTCGTGTTTCATAGTGTACTGGTGATGAACATGCCTAGTGGCTTGTCCTGTTGGAAGGTAATACATAATATTAAAATTACCAAACCTCCTCTTTGGTCCTGGAGGTGCTATTGCGTGCTTGGATGTACTACCTTTGCCTAGAATAGTTAAAGCTGCTAATTTGATTTCCAAAAACTGCCAACAAAAATACTTAAAAAAAAATTCCCCAGACTGGAGAAACCAGGTCAAACTCCACTGCTGCATCCATAACATGGGGATATATTCCTGAACAATAGCGCTATTAGATAGGCTCATTGTGACCTAAGAATAAATCTCTTCTAGTCCCAGGTGGACTGGGCCAGACTGAACTGGACTCCAGATGTTTCCTAGTCTTTGGCCCTCAATGACCAAAGCAAATGGGTCCTTAATTCTTAAGTGGAATTGACTAAAACAGATCTCGAAGCTCTCTTTTCTTGTGAAACCTGCTACTAGACACTCCAGTGTGTGCAGTGCTGAAGTATCACCCCACCGTGCCACTCCTGGTTCCTGGACCTCAGTGTGTCTGTACACTACGTCCAGGTTCCTCGGTCACTAGGTTCTACAGCAAGACACTCTACAGGTACATGGCTTCACCTAGTCCATTTGACTCCTGCTAGGCTCTGCCTTCCTCAAGATTACTGGGGCCTTCATGAACAGAAATTCTGAAGCTACTACCGCAAGATGGCAGTGTTGTCTGAGAAATGTAAGGGAGCCGTGACCTTAGGCGCTCTTCTCCCGCCCTTTCAATTTGAAAAAAACGGCAGAAGAAATTTGGTCTCCAATAATTGTAGCTACCTAGTCTTTTCAGTGTTTTCTCTCAATCTGAGGATATATGTCCCACTCTGAGAATTCAGTTTTTGATTTCCATTTGATATCGATGGTAGATCTAGTTAGTAAAGAGCCCGAGCTTCCAACACCACAAAAAAAAAAAAAAAAAAAAAAAAAAAAAAAGGAATAAGGAGACTTAAGGCACCCACCCCTCATCAGGCATGTCTTCTCAGGATCTCAATGTATGCATGATCAAGTCTTGTTTTTCGGACCTTCCCTGCCCAGCAGCATTCCACCTCCTGTGCTTTCACAGGATATCTGATTGACTTGCGGTCTTGTGGGCAATCTCAGGATTCAGGCCTAGGAAGGAGAAGAAAATGTTTACACCTCGGAAATGCTTACACCTCAGGGCCTACAGAAGAAGAAATGTAGGCACCAGAACACCTGCTTCTCATCCAGATTCCCTTCACTTGTTCCCTCCATCCTGATCTAAGCAATAGGCCTTGCATGTCCTGTGGGCTGCTGACCTGGTGGTTCGTGAATGCTATATAATTCCCTGTTTGGGGTGCGACATCTATTGAAATGACGTATATTTTCCAGTTGGATAGATCACAGCACTGATTTGGTTTAAGAGTGAATGCTATATAATTCCCTGTTTGGGGTGCGACATTATTGAAATGACGTATATTTTCCAGTTGGATAGATCACAGCACTGATTTGGTCTTGTGGTTTTATCATTAAATATTGGAGCACAAGCGTTTTCGCATATTTGATTGCCTGTGCCTGCTTCCCATGGTTTCACTGTGTGCCTGTTATTATTTTTCCGTTGAAGATCAGTTAAGACATATGCCATGTAAAAGGTTCAGAAAGTAACCACAGGGTAGTCAAGAGGAAAGCAAGATCATAAGACTTTGTATTAAACATTGATAACCTTTTGACTATTTACCCTAACTTTCCCAATGCCTAGACCTGGAATTCCTTTGTAGACTCAGATACCTCAGTGAACATGCATTTAAATGGACTATGATGAGCATTCAGTGCCATAACTGTATTTAACCTTTAAACTCAGGCACACAGGGTATCTTTTTAGCTGTTTATGTCGTCTCCAAACCTCCAGCAATCTTTTGTCATTTCTGATGTACTAAGCTTTTACCTTTTTATCAACTTTGGTCTTTTTATCTTTTTTCAATCTTTATCTTTTTATCTATTGTTCATTTTCAGACTGTGGTAAATGAAATTGATACACTCCCTCCCTCTCCTCTTTGAGACAGTGTTTCGCTATGCAGCCCAGTTGGTCTTCAACTTCCAGGTCAGATGCTGGGATTTTAGGATTTGGTCATCATTCACAGATCTTTGGTCCTCATGTTTTGTGTATACCTTCACCTAGAAGGTAACATCTCTTCTTTGCCCTGTTTCTTGATGTTTTCCAAAAACAATGGGGCAGACCCAAGTTTCCAAACACAGGTCCTCCTGCTGTTTGATTCCTGGAACTGGCTTGTCCCAGTTATAGCTGCACTGAAGGATCCCTCGGTTATATTACAGTGACATTACACAAAGGCCTGCTAACACTCCTTGCAAGCAATACTAACTCTTGCTACAAGGCAAAAGAGCAAGAGATAAGCACTCCCCAAGAAGATCTGACTTTCAGAGGCTTCCCCTTGTCACACTCATACTGGGAGGAAAAGAGGCCCAGTGCCTAACACCATGACTTCCTGTGTCTATACCTCTTGGCCCTTGCACTTGAGTCTCTACACTGAGATAGCTCCAGTGTCCTGGCAAAGAGGCCTAGGTGACAGCTCAAACTTCTAGCTCCCTATACACAGAGTCTTCTGCACTGCTAAGCTTCATGGGAAAGCATTTATGGAGAATTCTTGGTGTAACTAAGGCCTCTAGTTATGAGTAAAAGTGTATCCTAAGTGCTCTTCTCTCACCCTTCCTATCTCACAAAAACAGCACCCGCACCCCGAAAAAAAAGTTCCAGCCTGCTTTGCACCTTGGTGGGTGCAGCACAAACTGCTACATTTTGTTCTGTTTTGCATTCCATCTAAAACTAAACTGTGTCCTAAATCCACCACTTTCAGCAGTTTTCATTCTCAAAAATTAACTTTTCACCTTTCTTTTGCTATACAGCTTTTTTCATTCATCTGCGCACTTTTGCTCAGCATCCTATGTCCCAGGCTTTGCCACTGAATCAAATTTTTTGTCTCAAGGCATAAAAGAAACATTCCACCTAAAGACAGAGGAGAATGTTCTGGAAATTCTAAATGTAGTGGCTAGGACAGAATTTCTACCTGTACCAGTTTTTCCCTCTGAGGCTTGGGAAAGAGTTTTCTTCTATACCCTGTATATATATTGTTTGCAAGAGAGTCCATTTCTTTCTCTCTCTCTTTCTCCCCGCCCCCCACACCTTTTGAGTAGCACTGGCTGGCCTCGAACTCTGTGAAGACCACGTTGGCCTAGAACTCACAGAGATCTGTCTGTCCTCTGCCTCTCCTGGGATTAAAGGTGAGCACCAGCACACCTGGGCTGGGATCCCATTCTAAGCTCAAAGATCCTTAAAGTGCCTAACAGAGAGTAACACATTTCTAAATATGCTCTTCATAATTAATTTTCATTTATAGCTAAACACACACACATACACACACGAAACACTTCGATATCATTAAATGATTTTCTATTCCTACCTTAAGTTTAAGAGTGTTCATTTTGTTTTCATGGGTTTTGTTGTTGTTGTTGATTGAGAAAGGGACTCTAGCCCAGACTGTTCTATGCAGCTTAGGATGGCCTTAGATCTTCCTGTCTCTACCTTAGAGTGCTGAGATTACAGATTGAGTCCACCAATTATGGAGTGCTTAGGATCAAATACAAAGCCTAACACGTGCTAGGCAAGTCTGCTTCCAGCTGAACTCCACCTCCAGTCTCAAGTGTTCTCTTTTATTATTTGTTGAACTGTGTTCTCCCCCCACCCACATGGATTCAGAAAATAAAAAAAAAAATGGTTTCTAAAATGGAATGTACTGCTATTAAGGGACCACATCAATATATGCACTCATTGACTTGCAAGGCATCTACTTGCATTTATTTTGCTGGACTCATAAGAAATTACAAGATTCTTACACAAACAGAACACTAACCCACAGCTCAGGGGCCATTGGGGAAGAGGGGCCGGAAAGATTGTAAGAGCCAGGGCTGGTGCATGATCACAAGGAAGCAGAGGCTTTCAGGGCACTGGAAGCTTGCACATGTGAATTTGTGGCAATGGTGGCATCATGCACAGGGCCCAGGCCAACTCAATTAAACAAGGGCCCAGAGGGGAGGAGAGAATGGGTAGCGGGCCCGTACTAGACTGAGAACTATTGGAGACTGATTGCTACTGGGTGACAGAGAGTATGCCTTACATATGGTCTCTAGATGGGCTGACTAGACTCCAGTGGACCAATTTACACTGAAGGACATCTGGGTACAAATGCCTGAATGGATAGGACTTAACATGTATGGCAAATACATGAGGTTCAGTGGTGGGATGGGGGAGGCATGAATGGGAGAGGGGATCTAAATTTGATTAAGAACTGTTGTAAGAAATTACAAAAGCTCAGTAAAAAATAAGGTAAAACAAAATAGAACGCTAAATAATCAAATAAAACCAAAATAGAACACTAAATAATCAAATAAATCAAGTAAGTGCTTTGTTAATTATAACATCTAGGGAGTACCCGTGTACAGGTTCTCCTAGGGTCTTAGATGAGAACAAGTGGCCCATCTGGTATCCTGCCTTTTCCAAATCTCTGCAGACCAGATCTTCACCCACCTACAGGGAAGAAGCTGTAATAGGGCTGATTACCTTGAAACCGTTTCCTCTGGTGGCAGTAGTATTCCACATAGGTGCACAAATGCCATTTTGAGCACTCTCCTCCCATTTCCTGTGTGTGCAAAAAACATCACTCGGAGACAAAGGCACCAGGAAATATCGCTATGGTCCATTTTACACAGTTTGAAGGGACAGGTTCAGCGTGCTGTACTTTTGGCCTTGCATTCTATGTGAAACCAAACTTCAGCCTCAATCTACCACCCTCACTAAAAATCTATCTCATAAGTTAAACTGTCACCTCCACATAGAATGTAGCTTGGTTTTTATCACTCCGCATTTCAAATCGCATCAAATTCTCTGCATCCAGTTCAGTGGATGCAGCACGAAACAGAAGAGTGAAGTTTTGGTCCAGGAAGATCAGATTCATCTACAAAAAGACATTACCACAATGGTATATGATCTGGCTGTCCTCCCAGTCCACCATGCAGTCTGCCTTCATTTTTGTACTTCTTTTGTTGAATTGCTCCCATTTCTTTCTCAAGAGACCTAAAAACAGGTACAGATGGTACACATTAGTAAGAGTCATAATGCCTTCATGAAATACAATACCTAAACTTACATGTGTATGAATTCTGATTAGAGGTTAGAATTCGATGGTCATCATTCCTTTATTTAAAATTGAAATATAACACACTGCTTTGCTATGAATTATTTGTCTTCTTTCCATCTTTATTGTGATTAGATGGGTGTGTTACAGTTGATCTCTTAGGTATTAGACCTGCAACACTTTCTCATTAGGCATGGTATCTGCCAAGAAAAAACTTAACATAAACACTGTCATAAAACGAGTCACACAACTGATAACGTTTTTGGATTGCCTCCTTAAATTTTTTTAAAAAATATTTTATGCATTATTTTTATGTGTATATGAATGTAAAGCCTGCATGTGTGTATGTGCACCGGTGTCATGCAATGCCTCTGGAGGTCAGAAGAAGGCATCAGATCCCCTGGAACTGGAGTTATAGATGGTTGTTAGCTGCCATGTGGGTGCTGGGAATTGAACCTGGCTCCTCTGCAAGAGCAGCCAGTGCTCTTAACCGCTGAACTATATCTCCTTAAATTCTTTTAATATGTATATTTATGTTCTGTAAATACAGTTTCTCTATGCAACAGTTAATTTCTCTGAAAATTCCCTAAGATAAATTTATGTGTATGCTCTAGATGAGACCAGGTATGCATTATAGCAATATTTTTAAAGTGGATATATTTACACTTCACATAATAATGTATATACTTATTAATATCTCCTCTTTCCTTTAAGGAATTTGTTTAGATTTATTAATTTTATGTGTATATGGACGCATGTGAACACACATGTGGAACAAAACTCACTGCCAAGGAATAGGACTAGACAAGTACCAATGAACGAAGTAAATCAAACCTGAATGCACAAAATCTCTGGGAAGCTTACTCCGGAAAGCCTAAGAGTCCTTGGACTTTTGCTAGATTCAGGCCTCGGTTTGGTTTCATCTCACAATCAAGACTAAAAATGAAACTGTTCAAATTGTTCCAAGTTGGGCAAAATTCACAACAGCCATGTTTCCTGGTGCCTTTGTCTTTGGGTAACATTTTTTTTCAGACAGGAAGGGCGGGAGAAAAGCATACGCAAGGCCTCCTCCACTCATTTCTGCAGCACTACTGCCATCATGAGGACAGTGTAAAACCTCCTGGCGCCATTAAGTTTTCCCATTAGTAATGGCGGATGATCCTTGCTGTAAGAAGTTGGAAAAGCCTAGGGTTGCTATCTGGTCTTTCTTGACTGCTCCTCAGGCCCCAACAGAGGCCTGGATTCTAGTGCTTTCTCATTTACAACCCTGAGGGTGACGAGTCCAGAGTGGACCAGCAACAGAAGGCATAGTGACATCGGAAGTTGTGGGGCGGACCTCCGTTCTTCCAAGTGTAGAGCGGACCAGAGGAACGCATTGGACGCCAGTGCAGACTCTGAGCTCCTAGGCTTCTGGCCCAGTCCCTTGAAACAAGGATTAGAGGCTTCTGTCTGCTATCACTGTGCTAGTTGCTAATCGCTTTCCATCCTTCACGTCTTCTGTGGGATCGTAAAGGATAGGCCTACCAGCCTTTAGCAGACCTAGAATTCGTCTAACATTAAGGAAAATTTAATAAAGACGCACCCAAGAAAACGTCACAAGGAGAGCTCGGACCTCAGTCATAACTTTTTCATAGGAATGTTCTTATATATTTACTCATTGATTTTGTTGTTGTGTGTGTTTGTGGTGATTGTTATATTTCTTTTTGTTCACTTTATATTATTTTTGCAGAAAAAGATTTCCCTATGTAGCCAAGCTTGCCTGGAACTAGGAACAGAGCGCTCAAGCTATTCCTGCCATAGCTCCCGAGTCCCAGGAATACAGGCATGCAATCAAAGGCAGTCCTGTGACCACAAATCATGTTACCCTCATCACTGTTCTTGCCTGCTTATTTGGTGGTTGGTGATTAAGATTCCTCATGGGGGGGGGGGACCTGTTCTTTACATTTATTTATTTATGTATTTATTTATGTATGTGTGGGTATGTATGTGTGTGGAAGAGGATGACTTGGAGGAGGAGTCAGTTCTCTCCCTGTACCATATAGGTTCTGGGGATCCAGTTCAGGTCCTCAGGATTGCCAAGAGCCAGTGATCCATCTCGGGCCTCTTGAGAGTTCAAAGTTTCAGCCGGACACTTCTGTAGGGCTGGTGTCTAAACATGCTCATGAGGACCACCTTTGCTTAACATGTAAGAGGCCCTGAATATTTCTCCAGCACTACAAACGGAAATGAACACCTTTTGACTAGAACAGAGTAATCACCTACTTGTAAACTTAAGTTCGAAGAAAACAAGGTGGGGAGGAGGAAGAACCACATGACTGAACCTTGTGATTATAGAGTTAAAATATTGCAGACAAGAGCCAATTTATCCTGGGCAATTTTTAATCCTTTAATATGCCATTCGCTATCCACCCTTAGGTCTGACCTAACATCCTTGTGACTTTCAAAGTCTTTGATATGTAGTCTTAGCCAACCACTAGCTTCCACCAATCCAAAAGCCTAGGAATGTTATCAGATGGAATGGAAAACCTGCGAGTTTCCTCTGCTTTGTTGCAAAGCACCTACCTGATATTTTCACAGTGTATTTGAAGAGATTTTTGACTGTTCAGTTATTATAAAAGCTTAATTAAATTACTACCACCCTACAACATGGTATTTGGGGTAACTTGAATCTATGTTCCCAGATCATAGTTATTCATATTTGGATCGGAATAAACTCTCTTTTATTCCCTTTTAAGATGAAAGCTGCGTTTTTCCATGAACATACTGTTGCTGCTTCCAAACCATGAGGGATTTTTCCTGACAACCTACTGCGTTTGGTAGCCCCATTTTGATGGGCAAATCTCTTAAGCCAAATATGTACTGTCCACCAGAGTCTCCTGCAGCTCTTGGTCCACAGCCACTTAACATCATGCTGCTGAATTCTCCCCTGCAAATGTCCTAAAGAGCTCCAGGCCCTTTCTTATGACACCAGCAAGTAAACCAGTATTTCAAGCAGAGCAGAGCTGAAGCCCCGCCCCTCCAGCTCGTCACTGGACCTTGGGATGACCAAAGCACTTGGTCCTGTGGTTGCTCAGTGACTAGGCCCAAGATTATAATGGTGCACGGCTCCAGGAGTTGGGAGGCCAAGCTTGCCCATTTAACCTCCCCTACTTCCCCGCCTTTGCAAAACTGTCAGATTCGGCTTGGAGGAAGCATTCTGGGCTTGGAGGGGAGAGGAATGTGTGAAACGTTTTTCATATGATGGCAAATCTTTCTACACCGCTAAGGCTGATGGGAAGGAAACAGTGATGGCGCTGTGTCTATGGAAACTATTTCCTCGTGGGGGCAGTAGAACTCCAAATATGCGCTGTCGCGCCATCGTTGCCATCTCGTCCCCCGCCCTTCCCGTCTGAAAAAAATGCCCGGCGCAGTTAAAGGTGCTTGTCATTCATTTTGTTGCTGGCTTTTGGAACTGGCTTTTGGTTTCTTTTGACATCTGTGCCACAGCTAGTTGATCAGGACCTGTATTGGAACCCAGCACCAGAAAAAGAAATAAAGATAGAAGGGAGGGAGGAAAAGAAAGTGAGATCTAAGGTACCCAACCCTCGATAAGTATTTTTTCTTTTGAAGAACTCAGTATCCACATAACTAAGCCTTGCATTTCTGCCCATCTTCACCCAGCACCATTCTACCTCCAGTACATTCTCAGGATAACCCATTTTCTTGTGGTCTTGGGGGCAAAACTCAGGATCCAGGCCTAGGAAACAAAAGAAAATGCTTACACCTCAGAGCTTAGAAAAGAGCAAATGTAGGCCCAGGACACCAGGTTCTCATGGAGATTTGCTTCCCAAGTTCCCAGGGCATCCTACTCCACAACCTGATCAAGTGGTAGTGCTGTGGCCCAGTGGGAGGCTGACTTTAGTGGCACTCTAAAGAGGGTCCAGATACCTCTCAACAGGGAATGCTGTGCAAATACGGACTTGGAGTAACACATGTATTGAAAGGACTGTAAACCCCAATTTGGGACAGATGGCTGATTTTGTCTCGTGGTTTCCTTATTTAACATCGGGGCACAAGTATGTTCCCCTATCAGCGGCCTATTACTGTGACAAGTGACTTAACTGTGTATCTCTCTGTCTGAAAACTTTTCCCTTAGGCATCAGTGTTATACAGTGTTATACTTTCTCATTGGCAACTAAGTCACAGAACTTAGAAAATATTCAGAAACTACCCATTCTCTGATCAAGAGGAAGTTGCTGTCATGAAAGTTTATATTAAACACCAATAACCTTTGTGAGAAAAAGCAAAAACAAAATCAACACATGATGGCTTAATTCAGCATCTCAACTTCAAACATTCAGAGAGGGCTTTAAAATGAATACATTTACATTCGTTATATGTACCTATTATTTCATTAATATGCCTGTTAATTTCTTTATTGTCATACTTTGTTTTGTTTTGTTTGGAACTGAGTCTCAATCTGTATGTAGCCCAAGCTGACCTTGAACTTACTATGTAGCCCACTTTGGCCTGGAACTCCTCCTGCCTCAGTCTCCCAAGTGTGTTGGGACTACACATATGTAAGTACCACTTACAGCTTTGTTAATCTAAATGTAACTGAAAAGAGATATGGAGGCTAGATGGAAACCAGATGTAGATGACTCAGTGTTTAAGATCACTAGCTGCTCTTGCAGAGGACAAAGGTACAGGATTGGAGACCTGGCTCAGCAATTAAAGGCTCAGGGTCACAGCCACAAAGACAGAGGACCTGGGCTCAGTTCCCAGCACTTATATGGCAGCCAATACTGTAACTCCAGTTCCAAGGGGTCCCATGTCCTCTTCTGGCTTCAACTGGTGTTTCAGGACATAGATACACTTACATACATGCAGGGAAAGCACACGTATACATAAATAGAATAAATAAAAATTTAAAAAGAAAATAGATATAAATGTTACCCAGAAATGTCAAACATGTTTAGACACATACTATAACACTGACCATTATGACATAGTCTTTAAAATTTTTTATTTAAGTCCCAGAGCTCAGGGGACAGACTCGTGAATCACTGTGAGATTGAGACCAGCCTGGTCAATATAGCGAGTCCAGGCCAGCTTGGCTATAGAAAGACCTTATCTCAAACAAACAAATATATATAGCTTCAGAATCATCTTATAGCACTGACATATAGCCATACCACTATTTTTATTTTACTTTCAGTTTTTTGGGTTTTTTTTTTTGAGACAGCGTCTCATGTATCCCAGGCTGGTCTCAAACTTGCTATGTAGCTGAGGATATCCCTAAACTCCAGATTTTTCTGCCTCTACTTCTCACGTGCTGTGATTACAGGCATGAGCCACCATCCCAGTTTATAAAGTGCTGGGGATCTAGCCCAGGGTCTTGTACATGCTAAGGAATCACTACCACGAGTGAGAGACACATCCCTTCCCTCACTGTATTTCTGAGTGATTGAAATGTTATAGTTTATTTTAGAAGATACTAAATGATAAGTTAGAAAGTATGTGGTATGCCAGTCTCAGAAAAGCAAATCCCTTTTAAAATGTCAGTTTTACGTAGTACCATTTTTCCGTATACGTGAATCTTTCTAAAGCAGTACTCAACTTTTCCCATACCCTAACTGTTGAAGGAAGTTTTCTTCACACATAACTTAAATGCATTTCAAAGAAAATAAATACTTAAAGGATGCCTACAACCCACTGAGTGGTCATTCTGATTTGACTGTCCTCTCAGCTCTGCACAGAAGTCAGCAACCAGTAATCTGCTTTCTGCCTCCATAGAGTGCCTATCATGGGCTCATATAAACTAAATAGGGAGAAGGTAAGGCCTTTTGCGTCTTGCTTTTTTCATGGAGCATAATTTTTGTTCTTTTAAAAATATTTGTATTTTAGGTTTATGCGTGTTCTGCTTGCACGTTATAAGTGTATCATGTGCATGCAGTGCCTGCAGAGGTGAGAAGATGGTATTGGCTCCCCTGGCATCATAGATGGTTGTTAGCCTCCATATGGGTGTTGGGAACTGAAGCTGGGCCCACTGCAAGAGCAACAAGTGCTCTTAAATAGTGAGCCTTCTCTCCAGCCTAGGAGCCAAGTTTTAAAGTCCATTCATGTTATAAGAATGTTTTTTTGTTGTTGTTATTTGGGCCATCTTCAAATCTTTGAACAATATTTTATCATTGCCAATGCACTACCCTTATATCTCTTTAAATATTATCCTACATTTATTATTTATTTTGATGTTGTCGTAAATGGAATTTCCTCTCTTCCTTCTCCCTGCCTTTCTTTGAACAGGATGTGGGATACGATATGGCTTCCGGACCTGGCCTGGTCTAGCTGTTTGCACACATAATTCTCATGTGTCTTAGCAAGGAGGCATTACTTAAAATTCTGTCAACTCATACTACCAGGAGCAAGAATAGAAAACAGGGGGCTAGAGAGATGGCTGCTCTTGCAGAGGACCTGGGTTCGAGTCTCAGCACCCACATGTCAGCTAACAGCTGTCTTAACTCCAGTTCCAGGGAAATCTGACACTCTCTTCTGACCTCCATGGGCATTGCACAACACGAGTACACTTACTCACATGCAGGCAATAATACACACATACACATAAAAAATTAATAACTAAAAATATTTTTTAAAAAAGAAAAAGAATAAGAAACAGGTGACCCCAGGAGCCTGAATTTTCTTCTTTTTCCTCTTGCACATAGCTAGCAGAATCAGAGCTCCACCCCACAACTTCCGATGTCCATGTCCTGGCCGCTTGGTGCCCTCTCCAGGTCCCCCACTCTTCATTTTAAATATCAAGGTAGCACTGGTGTTCGGATCTCTTAAGGCCTTAAGAGAAGGCAAGGAACCCTAATGTGGGCTCCAAGCATATTCTAATACTGTGGGCCAGATCATCCCCCATTTCTAGGATTCATGGGAACAAAGGTGTAATGGCACTATGCTGTATTTGTTGAAACTACTTCCGCACGATGGCAGTAGAGCTCCAGATATGCTACAAGGTGCATCCTTGCCTACTTTTCTCCCCCCCAACCCTTCAGGCTTGGAAAAAAAAGCCCCCTAGAGACAAAGGCCCAGAAAATATGGCTGTTTAGCATTTTGCCCAGCTTGGTGGGACAACCTCTTAGTGCTGCAGATTTGTGTGCTTTATATAAAAAGCCAGAGGCCTCAAAACAGTGCCTCCATTACTAATCACTGCTTTCCAGAAGTAAATTTCCACTGGACTTTGTCCATTCAGATATATTTTATTTCACTTGTTGTGCTTCGTGCGGTAAAACTAGGTGGACAAAGGCTGAGACCTGAGGAAATTGTTTATCACCTGGACATCTTGAGGATACAATTAACAAACGGCAAGTGTTGATTGTTTCTTTGTGTGTGTGATCTTATTTAATACAATTTTAACAAATCACTCTGATCAGCTGGGCTTGGTTCCACACACTTAGACATCCTAGCACTCTAGAAGCAGAGGCAGAAGGACCCCTACCCAAAAATTCCATTCTTGTTAAACCTATTAATCCAGGAGTGAAATAAGTGCCTCCTGATAAAAATTATCCCCTGTATGTTCCTTCTCCAAACATCATTAACATACACCTTTTAGAGATTGTTTCCAACACAGGAATTCTTGGGTACATATAATTAAACCACAGTATAAAGTAGCTCTAAAAATATAAACAAAGGAAATGTCTCTCAAGCTAGATGCAGTTGCTCACCCCTATAATACCAGCATTCAGGAGGCAAAGGTTGACAGATCACTGCAAGGTTCCAGGCCAGCCAGGGCTAGACACCCAATCTCAAAACAAAACAAAACACAAATCAAACAACTACAAAACACCACCTCACTGTTTCTATGTTTCTAAAGGAGTATTTTCATGTGTGAGTTTAAGTTTTGCTTCTATGCTGTAGGCTTAAGATGATACACTAATAATTTTATTTTCTTCAAGTATTTGTTAAATACAAACTAAACTAATGCAAGCCATAATGAACCCATCCACCGAATTTTAATATAGGTTTTTTTTTTAGTCCATGAAATCAAATCTAGAGATGTTTGACAAGTGTTTTGGGTATCACTTTTCTTTGTGATCAGTACATCATTTTCAGAATATTTTTGAAATATCACTCTTGAATTTACTAATAAGAGAATATACTAACCCCCCCACCAAAGATTTGTACACACACACACACACACAGAGCCCACAAAAATCAATGTAAATAGTGGAACATTATTCCATGACATTGGGAAAGACTGTCCTCATGTTAAATGACCACCCACAAAAATCAATGTAAATAGCGGAACATTATTCCATGACATTGGGAAAGACTGTCCTCATGTTAAATGACCAAATGAAACAAAACTCAGAGTAACCTCAGATGGAAACTGGTAAGTATTCAGTATGTGGCATGTCTGACATGCTTTAATGATAGCTGCCTTTGTTCTTTATGGCTCGGGCCAAACTTTTCCACATAATTCAGTACAAAGCTAGAAAATGCAGTCCTTCTTGCTTATCTTGGAAGGTAGCCAGGTTAATGACTACTTGGGACTTGCATGATGACACATGCCTCAAATCCCAGACAGAGATGAGAGGACTGGTTGGGACTTGGAGCTGGAGACCAGACTGGGTCACAAAGTGAAAGCTTGTCTGGAAAAAAAAAAAAAAAAAAGCATGCATGGCGGTATAGGCTTCTGATTCTACATACTCCGAGGAGGGTAAGGATTTTAAGTTTCAGAATAGCCTGGTCAACACAGAAGGTAAGTTCCAGAATAGCCCAGACACCATTAGGAGATCTTGCCTCAAATTAAATAAGAATATGTGCTTCACATATAGGTCAGTGGTAGAGAACTTGTCTACCTTGCTTGAGGTTCTGAGCTAATTCTTAAATATAAAAAAAAAAATTTTTAAGGGCTTAAGATGTAACTTATAAGAAATTGAGCTTGCCTAATGTGCTCAGGGATCTGGGTTTAATCAGCATTTCTTTTAAAGAATGTATTTAGGGGCTGGAGAGATGACTCAATGGTTTAAAGGGCTTACTGCTCTTTCAGAAGACCCTAGTTCAATTCCCAGCACCCACAGGGCAGCTAACACCTGTTCTTAACTCCTGTTCGGAGGATCCAACACTTTGTTCTGGCCTCTGCAGGCACCAGGAACTTACATGGTACACCTACATACAAGTAGGCAAAACACTCATATACATATAGCCCCAGCGGGCCTGGAACTCTCTGTAGACCAGGCTGGCCTTGAACTCACAGAGATTGGCCTGCCTCTGCCTCCCAAGTGCTGGGATTAAAGGCATACGCCACGACTCCTGGCATAAATGAATAAAATCTTTTTAAAAATGTATTTAAAACAGCACTTGGATTAGTGAATTTTTTTGCTAGAGAATGTGTCCTCCATGTTTTAAGTCATTTCCTCTTTTTCTTCCTTTATTCACTAAGTTTAGGGCATGAAGTTATTATATGGTGCCATTGCAAATGTACTAAAGAAATAGCATGGGATTAAATAAATCGCATCTGGGTAGACAAGGTCCAATGTTAATTAACCTAGGGAAAGGACCAGAGCCCGGTGGAGAATGGTTTTAGTTTTCAGTTTGGCTTAATAAGGAAGGCTGAAGTAAAACAACAGCTTTAGTAAGTTGTTTCACACATTTTCCCAAAATGGATAGCAATCTTGTTTCTTGATACCTTTTCTCTTAGGGTGGCACTTTTTCACACAAGGAAAGGCGGGAGAAGACGGCTCAAGATGGTGCTTGTGGCGGTATCTGGAGCACTACTGCCATCAGGCGGCCACAGTTTCAACATCTGCGGTGCCACTAGGGTTTCCTTCCCAGAAATCTTAGCAGTATTTTATGATGTGATCAGTTAGCAGAACAAAAGGCCTGGCCTCTGAGTTCTGCATACTAGCCTTCTTGTAAGGTGAACCCAGGAGCTATTAGTGTAGAACCTGGAGAAGAGAGGGACTGAGTGAGCCAACAGCTGCCAGAACACACAGAACTCACCGCAGGCAGGCCCTGAGATCTGAGCAATGGAAAGGACTTTCAAAGGAAGTTTGGCAGTATTTGGTTATGTATCATGGGATTCTGAGCTCAAAGAGAGTTCACGAAAAGGAAAGATGTATCCTATTTTATAAGTCACAAGAAGGTAGCGAATTCTGTGGCTCAGTTCTTCTACTGACAGTTGACATCTCTGAGGGTCTGGACCACAGAAATTATTAATCAGTGTCTTTCTCTACCTCTTTTCTAGGTGGTTGGTAATAAAGATGCCTCATAAGCCTGTTTTCTGAGACTTGAAATAAGATCAATACGCCAAAAGATCTTTTCCCTAGTCCTAAAGGATCCACTAATGCTGCTTTCTGGACCTGGAACATTGTTTCTGACCTCTTGCTTCATTTGGTAGCCACATTTTTCGTATATGAATCTCTTAAGCAAGTCAAAGATGAAGTAATCTCCAGGATTTTGCATAGTCTTTGACCCAGAGAACCCCCAAAGAACCAAATCCTCTTTTGTTGTGACACTTGCAGGTAAGTGAACACTTTACATCCAAGTGGAGAGGAAAGGAGATCCTGTCTCTTGACTTCCTGTCATAGTGTCATGGCCGCTGTTGGTCTAGGCCAGGCCCGTCACTATGTAGGTTTTATACTAAAAGTGCCCCAATGTCCACCTCTGTCTTAACTATTTACATTAGAAAAGGAGATCCAGCTTTGAGTTCCAGTCTCTTATGTCTCCGAACAGGTAGATCTTCCCTAACTGCTAGGTCTCATGGGAATGAAACTATTATGATCAGGTTTAAAAAAATGAAACTATTTCCTCACGATGGCAGTAGTGCGCCAGTTAGACATATTTGCGCATTCTTCTCCCGCCCTTCCCGTCTCAAAAAAAAAAAAAAAAAAAAAAAAAGAAAAAGAAAAACCTCCGCTATCCAAAAACAAAGATTACAGGAAATATGGTTGCCTGATAGTTTACCTTCCTTGGTGGACAAGCTCACAATGGTTCTTTTTCTGAGGCTTATAACCACAACTCAACAAGAGTCATGATTTCTTAGAAATATATCTCATCGTTCTTTACGTTCTTCACATCTCAGGTTACCCGAATTATCAACTTGTTGCTTTGTGAACAAATCTCAGTAAGCCCAGCCTAAGAGCAAGATAAATAATTGCTGAGAAATCAATAGCAGAAGTAGCAGCACATCTCTAGACATCTTGACTTGGTATACAATTAATAACAAAATTGTTCTGATACCTGTTAAAATAGCAGGGAAGATTACTGTAATAGACTGGGCTCTATCAATCAGAGAAAGAAATCAGGCTCAACTATGAATACAGCCAAGAGCCAGAAAGGCTGCGAATTTACAGCCAAAGGGCTGAGAAAGGGGATGAGTGCATGGAAAACGTCATACATGGAGGGGTCTAGCTAATGAGACTTATAACCAACAGACTAACTATAGGGTTGGAAGAACCGTCACATTTAAAAACATGGGGGGGGGGTTTCTGATGGGCTAAGTGTATAGGTGGACTGAAGGTGTAGTTCAGTTGGCAAAATGCTTGGCTAGTGTGCAATAGACCCTGGGCTGTTTCCCCAGCACCACATAAAGAAAGAATGATGGCCCATGTCTGGGATCACCCCCATTCGGAAAGTGGATAGAGGAGATCAGAAGTTCAAAATCATTCTCAGCTACACAGGGAGTTAAAGCTTGTTTGGGATACATGAGGCTCCGTCTCAAAACAAACAAACAAAAAGAACAAAATGACAACAAACCCACACACAAATAATTACTTTTTTTTCTTAAAAAAAAAAAAAGGAAGCTCAGAAAAGTAGATAAAGTTTGATCAAAGAGATTGCCGTTTCCTGCGGCTGTAAATTAGTCCTTGTCTGTTTACCAAGCTAGACAAAATCAAATGGGAGTCAGCTAGATGCTTGGATTCTTAGGAGGGAGGCTTGAGCCATGCAATGCCTCAGTTTGAGCAGTAAAAAATTCAAATACATAAAAATCCCAATCAGAAATTGCTCAGAGTTTGTCTCATGATTCATCTTTTTGTTTCGTTTTTTTTGTTGTTATTGAGACAGGGTCTCTCTGTAGCCCCAGCTAGCCTGGCACTCATTATGTAGACCAGGGTGGCCTCAAACTCAGAGATTCACCTGCCTCTGCCTCCTAAGAGCTGGGACTAAAGGCAAGCACCACAACGAGCATCTCATGATTCATCTTTTAATACAAGCACTTTTTCATATTAACTTTGTGACATTTCTATTTTTTTAATTTTTCATTTGATTTATATTAATTGTATTCCTTCTCATTTGGAAAATACATTGTTTCCTTATGGGTTTTTTTTCCCAAGAAAATAAAAATATATTTCATTGAAACAAATGCCATCTATTACTTAACAGGTTAGTCATACGTAAAGTAGTAAAAAGTAGTAAAATAGATTGAGCTCTATTTCAGATTATGTTGCGGTTTATGTTTGGCTGTACCACTGGACCACTCTGTCTCCATCTTCCTCTACTGAAAACAAAATATAATAGAAAAGCATCACATATTTTCTCTCATGTGGACTGTAATGGGGGAAATGGTAACAAAAGGAGAAGGGGTCTTCCAGGGAAAAAGGAAAGGATGGGGGAGAAGGGCAAAGTGAAGGTAATGGGGGTAAATATAGTCAACGCATGTTATATGCATAAATGAAAGTTCCCTAATGAAACCCATTATTCTGTACAGTTAATGTACAGGAAAAAAAACAAACCCTGCATCTAACATAACTGAGAACGAAAAAATAGCATGCATGGTTCCATATCCTAAGCACACAAACAGCTATCTTGTCAGGCTTACTTGACAGCTTCATTTGGATCTCTTTATGAAGCAGTGATGTTGCACAAAAATCTATGAGGATTATAGTTAGGCTTTAAGTTCTTCAAGATCGTTTGAGGGAGGTAAAAAATGAATCCCCTTCTTTCCCCTGGAACCCCACCTAGAACACAAAAGGCAGAGTTGTGGAACAGAAGATCTTTGATTTGGTGTGACAAAGCAGATACAAACCACCATTATTACTGTCTCTGAGCTCAGAGAATTCCTTATGGCCTTACTTGTACTTTTTGGCCACTACACTCATGCCCCTGCTCCACTAGAAGACCTGGCCCTTCTTGATTATCCAAGGGTCTCCAATACTTCTCCACTTGCTCTCCTTGCTCAAGGTAATGAGACAGAGCTTTTGCTTGGTCTATATACCACAGTCAATATATATGTTGCTTTATACTAGCACCTTGAACAGGGAGTGGTGGAACAGTTCCATCTTCTCAACACCTCGGAGGTGGCGGCAGGAGGAGCCTTGGCTCCATAGGAAGCTTATGGGCCTTCTGGACTCACTGGGAGTGGGACAAAATATCACCCTGCATTAGTCTGTGTCATGTGCTGTGATGCTCCTATAAGAGAAAGCCAAGATTCTATAGTGATAGGAAAATGTGAACTGGTCTCTGCTCTGAGAGGCTTCTGCAACCAAAGTCCCATCCTACAGCTTCCGGTGACTGAACTTCCTGGAAATTACAAGCTGGTCTGCCTCTTTCTACCATGGCTAAAACTGTTGCCGATCAGCATCATGACTTTACCCAGAGCTCCTGGCCTACCTCAGATGAAGAAGGATGGGCCAGTTTGAAGTTAGGACCTGCTCCAATTCTCTGTGGAATGGACCTTTGTGAACCAAAAACTCCTCGCCAGAAAAGAACACCTGCACAGGAAGACTTGAAATTACTTCCTCGTGATGGCAGTATTGTTCCAAATACGCGCGCGCACCCCTCGCCTTCAAGCCCTCTTCTCCCGCCCGTAGTGATTGAAAAAAAAAGCAACCCTCACTCAACCAAGGCTCCAGTCTGGCAGCTTGGCCATTTGCTTCATTTGAAAAAAATTCATAGTTTTGGGTTTGTTACCAACTCAAACCAAATGAAAACTGGAAATCACTATGCTATCAAGTATTTTTTAGAAAAAATTGTTTGCTCCAAGTGTGGTATATTACCTGTATGTAGTTTCAGCTTAAAGGTTAGGCAGAAGAAGGAGAATCACTTGAACCAGGCAGTTCCAGGAGAGTCCAGGCAAACAATAAAACAAAACAAAACAAAACAACAACAAAAAAACAAACCACCATCTTAAGTAAAACCCAAAACAAACCCTGCTAGTGCTAGCCTCCACAGCTCTGCTCCTACACACTGAGCAACACATCTGCATTTCCCCCAAGTTATTGTTGTCTGCTTCTGGAGTCAAATCAAGAATCCAAGTCTAAGAAAGAAAGAAAAAAAAGGAAAAGACAAAAGGTTGGGAACAGAAGGTCAAGAGTACACCTCAGAATACCATCCACCAGTCCATATATATCCTTAATTTGGTTCATCTTTGAGTCTATCTAGTAATCCTCCTTTTTCTGAATAAAGACCTAGACCTAGGCATCATGTGTTGAACTCTTGCAAAACATTTGGCCAGAAAATTAAGGAGGGCCCACACATTTCTTGTCACTATAGGCAATAGAGTGTCCTACATGTCAGGATTTATATATGTATGTGTGTATATTACATGTCAGTCAGAGGTTACTCAAGACTTTTGTCTTAGGCTTTTATGAAGTGAAGCTTCCAGAAGAAAAAAAAGGAGAGAAAAAGTGTAAAGCCGCACCTGTGTTAAAGAGTCTACAAGCCAATAAACTGAACTTGGAGATTATGGAGAGTTGAAATGTAGCAAACCAAACCCAAATGATCCTGGGCTATGTTTTCATCCCTCTGAAAGCCTCCACTGCCCACCCTTGTGTCTGACCTAATGACCTCGTGACTATCAAAACATTAAAATGTATTTTTAGCAGACCACTAGCATCCACCTAGGCAAACACTATAGGTTTCTATAGCAGTTTTCCCTGTCTGCCTGTGGTCCTGAATCATGTATTTGGTAAACACTTCTACGACTTTCTTCATTCTGTGACTAACACAATCTCATGTAACTACTTCCACAGTGGAATATCTTGGGAAAACAGAATTTGACGTGTTTCAGGGACATGGTCACTCATATTTGGCTCCAGAATAAACTCTCTGTTTATTCTGACCTTTTATTCTCATCTTTGAGGTGAGAACTGTATTTTTGTGTGGATACCTTCATTTACCATTTAGAACACAGCACTTTGCCATGACATAAAACAGATTTCAACTGCTTTCTAAGACTCCTTTGGGTGTTTATATGTGTTATCATTTGTCTTCCAAAGAAAAGTGTTAAAGCCATTTTCTCATTAGGCTCTGCAACATAGTACTTCTGAAAGATGCAGAAATAACCATGAGCTAGGTAAAACATGCCCATAAATCATGTAAGACCAACGATAACTGGTTTGGATTATGCCCTTTCAATAGGATCCAAATTTTACTTTCACATACAATAATAAATTTATACTAAAACTGGATATTTGTACATTATGGTCTGCACAAGAATTTTCCCTTCCTGAACCTGATATGATTCATACCTAGAATCCTAGTACTCGGAAGGCTGAGGCAGGAAGATTAGTTAGTACAAATGAGGTCTGGGCAAACCTGGGCTCAAGCATGACCTTGCCTCAAAAAATAAAATCAAGAAGCCAAATTAAAAAAAAAAAACTGACACCTCATTCCTGAGCAGTATGACAAAAATTTCCAGCTCTCAATTTCAGTATTTCATTATAAAAGATGCTTGTTATCTCATTTAATTCATTTTACATATATGTGCCGCATATTATGTACACACACACACATGCACTTGTTTCACCTTAATTCTAATCGGACTCATACTGAGTGCAGTTTTATAGTCTTCTTTCCCACTTATATATATTGCATATTTCCATATTAATGTTTTTGAATAGATGGAAATCTTGTTATATTTTATTCTATAAAGTAGATCCTCTTCCAAATAATTACAAAAATAACAATGTTGTTGGCAACTTGTTCTTATTTTGAAAATTACAGAGCAAAAAATAAACTGCAGGTACCTGAAGGTTCAGGAAGTGAAAATTCCTCAGCAAAACTAGAAGAAATAACTTCTAAGGTTTCTTTGCTAAAATCCTCACGTCTTCCCTATCTACACACATTTTTAACTTCAGATACGCTTTCCTCAGTTATTACAGTTTAAGATCTTTGCAAACATGTTAACTAGTCTTTGGAATATGTAAAATTTTTTTTGTCTTTTTGAGACAGGGTCTCCCTGCAGCCCCAGCTGGCCTGGAACTCGCTATGAAGACCTTGAATTCAGAGATTCGCCTGCTTCTGCATGCACCACCATGCCCGGCAAAATATTACATATTTTTAAGGTTGCATTTTATCTTTTGCTTTTCTTAGAATGGGCAACAAATCAAATTACACCAAAAATAATTTCTGCATATATTTATCTCAAATAGATACTCAAATTACAAATATATTAGCTCCCCCCAAAACCCTCTACAATATACAACTTATCTAACACAAATGGACCCAATCAATCTCAAATTCAACTTGCCTGAAAGATTCAGTATTAAAAGCTTGATGGTAGTACACTGTTTTAAATGTTTTGTTTGATTTTTTTGCTTTTTAAAAATATTTTTTAATATTTTTAATGTGTAAAAGTGTATTGCATGCATGTGTGTAAGTGCACCCATGTCAGATTCCCTGGAACTGGAGTTACAGATGGTTGCTACCCACCATGTAGGTGCTGGGAATTGAACCTGGGTACTCTGCAAGAGCAGTCAGTGCTCTTAACTGCTGAGCCATCTCTACCACCCTTATAATTTTTTGTTTGGTGTGTATGAGTGTACTGCCTGCATGTAGGTAAGTGCACCCATGTCATGCAGTGCCTGAAGAGACCAGAAGAGGGCGTTGGATCCTCTGGAACTGGAGTTACTGACAATTATTAGCCACCACCTACCTAAAGAGTTGGCTCAGCAGTTTAAGAGCACTGGCTGCTCTTAAGTATGTTTTTCATGTGTGTGTGTCTGTGTGTGCTCATGCATCACTTTGGATAGAACCCAAGGCCTTGCAAATGCTAGGCAAGTTCTCTACCAGTGAGCTGCACTCCCAGGCGCAGTTTAAAGATTATAAAAATCATATGAAACGAGAGCCATCCAAGAGGACTCAGTGGATAAAGACACTTGTCATCAAGTCTGATGACAAGAGTTTGTTTCCCAAGTCCTACATAGTGGAAGGAGAGAACAGACTCCTAGAAGTTGTCCTTTGACCTCCACATGCATGCTATAGCCCATGTCCCATCCCAAACAATAAAATAAATAAATGGGATTAAAAATTTTTAAAGAAATATGAAAGTCTTTAAGAAAATTAATGTGATTTAATTGAATAGATTGTCTACGTATTAATAAACTACCCATTTTATACTCCTTTGTGTGTAAAAAAGGTTTTCATGTAGCCCAGGCTGTCCTCAAGCTTGCTTTGTCACTGATGTTGTCCTTGAACTACCTCTCAGTGCTTGGATTACAGGTATGCGCCATCAATAAATAGAACAAATACCCTTAAAATGCTTGAGAGCTATTTCACCTTTGATCTATTGCATTTTGCCGTTATATTTGTTATATAATTGTGCATGTGTGGGCACATGTGTACAGGTTTACAGGACTTGGAAAGAATTTTGACTTCCATGATATAAATGGAATACCCTTGCTCCTTGAGTTGCTTTTATTATGGTGTTCTCAGGCCTTATATCACAAAATTCATCATATATCATTAAATGTAGAATTTGGAATTAGAATGTAGGATTAGAATTCTGCTTGTGTAAAAATTAAGAGCGAGGCTTTTGGGAACTGCTAGGGATGTGGGAAGGGGAGGGAGTATGGCAAGAAAGAGTGATAGAAGGCATGTATATTATTTAACACATGTATGGAAAAGTCATAATTAGCCAACTGTGGTGGCTCATGTCTGTAATGTCAACATTTCAGGGGCCAAGGCAGGAGATTGAGGCCACCAGTTTGAGGCCACCCTGAGCTACACGGTGAGTTCCTGACCAGCCTGGGCTATAGAGTGAATGCCTGTCTCAAGCCCTGATCCATCCCTCCATAAAAAGAAATGAAATGTTGAAGCTCATTACTTTACACTATTCATATATGCCAATAAGAGAGTGAGGTCTTTAAACCTCACATTGAAATATGAATGTTTTTGAAGAAAAAGATGTGTTTTTTTTTTAAAAAAAATATGTTTTGGGATGGGGTTGCTTTCTTTAAATTTTAATAAGAATTCAAATATTACCTTTTTAGAAACAAAAAGTTAGAACTTCAAGGCAAACAAACAATTACAGGTTACACTTCTCATTCTTTGATAGTTTCCAGACACTTCCTTTGAATTCATGTTTCTTTGGTCAGTCAACTTGACTTAAATGTGTATGTAATAAGTAGAGAAAGACAAACTTTATTTTCCTTGAATTCACTTAACCAAAATGGCTTCATCCTAATGTTCCAACAATTTATTTTATCATTCCTAAGTCAAAGGCATGTATCTCTCTCCTAAAGGACTCAGAATGGATTTCAAAGTTTCCAAAGACTTAAGAATACTATTTCCTATAGATGAACTGGAAAATGGTCCCATTTCCCTTCCCCTTTGCCATTCTTACAAAAGCCCAATGATCCTCCCTCCAACTCCGTACCTTCCTGTGGAGTGTGAAACCATGTGACCATATTCAAGAGGCATTCTTTGAATAAAGGACTGTCCCGGAAAAGGTTAACTAATGTTAGACAATGGACATTGAAAGAGTTGAACCAATTAACACTGATGCGGAGCTTGTACTATTCTGTAAATCACAGTACAAACTGAGTGATATTAATGGCTTTGTTTTCATTGACTTGCTCACTTAAAGCATGAGGGTCATTATAGGAGAACTTGTTAAATCGCAATTTACTTCAGCACAGGTGAATTTAAGACTCTCTGCAAAGAAAAAAAGAGTCTTTTATGCCTTTCTTGCTGGTTTTTTTTTTTTTAATAGCTTTTGAGCTGAGCTAAGTATAAGTATGATGGCTGAAGAGTAGTTTGAATTATCTACAGTTGCAATCTTCTGTTATTGGTCATAGTATCATGTTTGATTTCCTGAGACCCCCCAGCAAGATACCATTGCTTTAGGACTCCATTCATTCTGCCTAGATGGTCTCTTGATGTAAACCAAAATGTATGCACATACAAAATTCTTAGACTTAAAGAATTTCAGGGCTAAATCTACTTTTTCTGTTATTCACAATTCTTTTTTTTTTTAATTTTATGTGTATGAGTGTATTGCCTGCATGTATGTGAGTGCACCTGTGCTGTGCAATGCCGCGGAGGTCCGAAGAGGACTTCAGATTCCCCTGGAACTGGAGTTAAGGACAATTCATAGCTGCCATGTGGCTGCTGAGAATTGAACCCCGCTCCTCCGCAAGAGAAGTCAGTGCTCTTAACCCCTCAGCCATCTCTCCAGCCCTGTTATTCACAATTCTAATATCGGAAATGATGTACCACCTTCACACACATCTCCCCACCCCCCACCCCTGGGCTAACTCATGGGGAACCTATTCAACACAGACAGCTTAACTCATCTAGTATTAAGATTTCTCGTGATCACTTGCTTATCGCAAAAGTCTGCAAGAAGCCATGGGTCACTTTATATTTTACAGATTATTTGAGACCCTGGAATCATGTTTTCTCAAATGTTCCATACATTCCACGGCTGGCCTTAACTAAGAACATCAAGGATAGACATTTAGGCCCATGCACAAGTCCCCAACAATTCCACAGTCCTTGAAGAAACAGAAATGGAAACATACTGGCTGCAGTGAAACACCCTGGGTTAAACAGAGTTTAGGTGGTAATCAAACATTACAGCTGTTCCCAGAACATCATTCTTTCCTTTCTTGTTAAGTGGTCAGCTCATCAGTCCAGAGATGGAAAGGTTCACGTACAGTGAATCCTATGAAATTTTAGGTGTTTCTTCCTATGATGTGAGTGTCCTGGGGTTCCTGATGTACTTAAAATTCCTGTAGGAGGATATCTTGGTAGGCCTATCAGGAATCTTCATCAGAAAACTATTATGAAGCAGGCAGTTGAATAATGCTGGTTAACTTGAATGAAAAGTTAGACCCTGAGTCTAAAGACCTTCACTTTTTTGCTGGAATGCCAACAGGTAAATAACGCAAGTCAGATCCCTTATAAAAACCGAGATAAGAGCATGCCCCTCTAAATGACCATGCCTTTACATGATGCCATAGAAAGAAGCTGCATAGATACCACTGGAGTTGTTACCTCCTGGGCTTAGAAAAGAATTCCATAGCTTCTGGCTGTGTGTATCTATGTCTCTACTGAACTTTTTGGTGTAGAACAATGGCACATGCTTCTTTCCCTTAGGATGTCCTTGACCCCAGGCAATGGGGCACAAGTTTTGAGCAACTCTGAGACTCCAAAAAGTACATTAGTTATTGATAGATATTACCAGGAATAAAAATGTTCCCCACCCCCCCTTCAACCTCAGCTCTGGCATCTTAAGCCAGCCCACTACCTCACTGAGCAAAGGGCAGGGCCAAGAGACAAATGCCCAGTGTTTCTCTAAAATGATTTGAGTGTTTCTGAGCGATTTGTTCTAGCCCGGACTTAAGGGGATAAGTATATGAACCCACAATTGGCTGTCAGACCTGCCTGCCAGCTGCCTATTAAGTTCTGAACACTTCCACACACAACATCCGCTCCCCCACCCCACTTCCTTTAGCTTCTTCTCTTGGAGTCTGTCTGCATCTCAAGTTCCCAATCTGTTGTTGAAGGGGGTCTCTTCAGGGTCCAGGTCCACTTAACTTTTGATAAGCTTTCTTTTTTTATTTTAATTTATTTATTTCGGCTTAACCTTTTCTTTTTAGAAGAAGCATTTCATTACAGCTTTAACATACTCAATAACAGTTTCCAGAGCAAAGATACATCTCTTTCAAAAGTGGCTATAAAATGTTTAGGTTCGCTGTTGAATTAATACAGTTATACAATACTGAACTCAGTATAAGCCCTGTAAGACATAAAATTGAATGAGTTTTTAACCTTTAAAAAAGGTAATTTTAGAATATATTGTTCCTTGCAGAAAGACTCATTGTTTTTGCTAATAACACTGAGATGTTGGTACACGCATCTCTAATCTGTATGTATCTGATTACTACTAGTCATAATCAGTTGCACTTGGATCCTTGGCACCTGTGTATGTCTATAAAGTCATCGGGTAGATTTCAATGGTAATGTTT
>NW_008331606.1:3438827-3439216 GCF_000622305.1 Nannospalax galili
TTTTTTTTGTGTGTGTATATCACACAGAACATCCCAAACCATCTTATTCAACTATACACCCACTTCTCAGATGGCATCCTCCCGTAGCCTCCCTCCCCCCACTAGAGCCCCTATACTCTGATATCCCTGCTACTGTCTACTGTGTTGTCGGCACCCCAGCCGTTACCCACTACTTGTCCATCTGGTGAATCTAGTCAGCCTATATAGAGGTCTTTGTTTTAGGAAGGTCAGCTGTTCCTCATCTAGTAGCAATCAGTAGTCAATATTCCTTCAGATAAAATTGGGGTCTGCTGTTCATTTTCCCAGTTTTATGCTGGGTTACCATCTGGGAGTCCCTTTGGCCACCCTGGCCAACAACTCAAAAGAAGGTATTGCCTGTCTGGCATTGT
>NW_008331606.1:3439337-3448499 GCF_000622305.1 Nannospalax galili
CAGATAAACCAATTTATTTTTACTCTTAAGGCCTTTTGAAGATCTGTTCCTCAGGGATCTTGATAAACTTTCTTAACTGCTGTACACCCTGGAGTTCTCACCCACTCCGTAGGGTATGAGCAGATAGCTTCCTCTAGATGGCAGTATTACTCTGGAAAACCTGATTAGCCCTCCCCTTCTACTCCCTCACTCTAAATCTGAATAAAAGTCATTAGGAGACAAAGGAAACTGGACACAAAGCCTGCTCCCCCTTTGCCCCGTTGGATGAAATCTAAAAGCCTCTAGCACTCTGTTTCATCAGCTTTGCTATGTTTCCAAGAATTTTATTTATATTCTACCAAGGATTTGCAGATCTGCTCTTTGCTTCAGGGAGCAATTTCTTAGTAATCTAGGGCCAAGAAAATGAAGAGGACTTGGAATTCAGGTCCCAGGGAAATGCAAATGTAGGGCCCCAGGTCAGGTGACTTAGGTTCCCCAGGTCAAATTTCCTGGGAACCCTCCATTTTCTCACCTGAGTCGTTGACCTTTTGTGTTTGGTTGGAGGCAGCATGGCTGGACCCCGAAATGGAGGACTCAGCTAGCTCCCGTGTCCCAATTCCCTATTATTTCTCACTTGGAGTGCCATACACATTTGAAGTTGTATAAATTCCAGTCAAAAGCGACATGAGTTTGTTTCATAGGTTCATCATTTAACACTGGAGCACATGAGTCATATAGAAATATTAGTGTCTTTCTTTGGCTTTATTATGTACCCATGTGCCACTCATTAAGTCTCAGAAATCAGTTTTAACAGTTCTTTTCATAGACAAGTTATAGTGCTTGAGACGTGTTTAGAAAATCACCCTATCTTGATCAAGAGTAAAAGCAATGTCATAAATTCTATCAAACAATAATAATCGTTTGCTAAAACTCCCATATTCAATACATACATATAGTTGCGGATTAATGGTTGATGAATTGCAACAGGTTTATACTGAAATTGGATTTATACACAAAATTTTAAAACCCAAACTTGCATTTCTGACTCCTGGGTAGATAAAATTTATCCTGGAACATGAAAAAGCCTGGAATATAGACAATAAAAGACTTCCAAAAAGTTTCTTCACTGGCCCATTCAATAAAGAATATTACATCTTTGCTTAATTATACAGCACATAAAATAGCTATGATATTACCATTCAAGAATTTTAATATTGAGGCCTTCCTTACCTAATCTCATCTGTAATAATGAAACAGCCGCTACATGCTTATGCCTAAGAAACTTAAGGATTCTTTTTATAAACTTTTCAGAATTTATTTATTTATTCCAAATTTTTATCTTAAAAATTTATTTAAAAATTGTAAACAAGCAGAATTCAGCAATTAAGGCTGAAATTGACATTATTGTTAACAGAACAGATTTCAAGGATTCCACAATGCAAAAAGCGTCAATTTCTGTTAGATGGACTGTGCTTAACACTTCAGAATGAAAACATGTAAATATGTTGTATACCCTAAATACTCCCAGTTCTAATTTGTCAATCACATCTCAATAAAGCTAGAAAAAACTCACTAGCTTAGAAAGTAAGTGGTCACCATATCTGAAGTATTTGTTCTGGATTGCTGAGGGAAAAAAAATTAGCAGATGTTTTGGTATATCCTAAAAAAAAAAATAAAAGTAGATGCATTCACATCCCCTGTATGCATTTGTAATCTTTAATCATCTCTCTTTATGTAAGTACAAGTATAGCTATGAATGGAAAACGCTCTCTGAGAATTCCAAGTTGAATTGCATACTCATACTAGTTTTAACACTGACCAAGATTGTAAATATGTAACATTAAATAATATTTGCACATAAGCAGTTGTGTATAACTATCTACACGTTTGGTCCTCTTTAAGCATAATCAGATGCATACTGGGTACGGCTTTCCATAGTGTTTAGCAGTTATGCATGCCATTCGCACCCTTGCAAATCAGTACATATTTCTGAGTGTTTGGAATTATTTTTTTATTTTACTCAAAGACCTTTCTATTCCAAGAAGTTGTAAAATTTACCAACTGCTGGCAAAGTATTTAAATTTTGAGGATGGTAAACAAACAGTAAACAAACAGTACCCCAACCAAAATGGCCTTGCCACGAGTTCTTATAGTCACTTTGCATGTGTAACATACTTTCTAAAAATGTGCAAAATCCCTTATATTTTGAATGCCAAAACATTAGTTTTCCTCATTTGTAGTTATAATGCTTTTTAAATATCACTATTCTTTAGAATATTGATGCTTTGCATTTTTTTTCCTGTTTCTGCATTTCTAGAAACAACCACGTCCCTCTCTCTACAACATACCTTCTACAACAGCCATGTTTGAAGTGAAATAAGGTCACAATTACCACCACGTCCAGCAAAGGACTTTCTGGATGTTTCTTTATCTTCAGTCTCCTGTTTTCGCTCTCCATCTGTTCTGTGTGGTCTGCTCTCCTAGTAGAAGTCCTGATTTTCCTTAGCTTAACTGGATGATTTCATTTCTCTTCAAGTCTCTTCAAAAACAACCTGAGACTCAGCAAGCACGTGGAGTTCAGTTACCAGCCACCTGGCACTGTGTAGTCTTCTGTATCCTTGCTCTGCTAACTAAAAGGGCCCTCAGAACTCAGGGATCCCTCGTGTAGGCTTCCCCGGGCTCAGAGAGGGCAGGGACAAAGACAAACATCTAGAGGCCCAGGGTTTTGTCCATAGGTGGTTTCTTCTAGCGCCGCCCACACTTGGAAGATACCACCACTCCTTCCCTCACGTCTGGAGTTCCTGGCAATTAACCTCGTCTCCTCTGAAGCCAGCTCCCATCCTTGGCCCCTCCTGAGGTAAGCCTTGGGAAGAGGAGCTGCGATCCAACTCTCCTGGGAATTGCTCAGCCTGAGGTCTGTTGGGCGAAGCGTTGGAGATTTTCCCAGAAATCTCCTCATGATGGCAGTATTGCTTTAAGAATTTTTTTCAAATTGGGCTCATTCCCAGAGCCTTTTGTCTCCCATACAGTGAGGAAAAAAACGTGACCAAGAAACCAAAGACTTCAGACAGTAAGGCTGCCTTGCCCCTTGGCCAGTTTGTAGAAACCTGCTTCCCCTATTAGGATTTTCCATTTGGTTTTCATCTAAAATCAAACCGAGGCCAAAACCTACTCTCATCAGGGGTATTTTCAGTTCAAGAATTCAATTTCCACCTGCCTGGTCTTCACAATTCTTTTTCTTCACTCGGTATTATAACATTTCTTGTGGAACCAAATTGTTTCGGGGTATCAGGGGTAAACTTCAGGAACCCAAGTCTAGTGGGAAAAAGAATGGTTACAACTAAGGGACTGGAGACCAGCCAATCTGGGCAGCATACCTGTGCTTCTCGGCCTGGCTCTCCTCCCACGTTCCCTGGGGTTCCTGTTCCGTATTCTGGCCTGAGTATTAGCACTGTATGCCGAGGGAGAAACTGCTATTTGACATTCTAAGTTATATGTCCAGTAGATAGCATGCTACTCCAATAGTAGGAGAAAGGTTTTTTTTTGGTAGTTATTTTATTCATTAGGAGGAGGAGGGGGAGGGGGAGGGGGAGGAGGAGGACCATGTGCAATGCAGTGTCATTTGGAGAGATACACATGGTGAAGTCCAGATAAATTCCAGTTGTAGGAAACTTAATTAACCTCATGGTTTCATTTTTAAATATTGGAACACAAGGCATTTCATTTCCATGCCAAGACTGTCAATGGCCTCCTACGACTTCACTGTATATGTGTTTGTCACAGAGGGAACCGTCTTACAGTATTTTCTCACAAGTAACTAAGACATGGTATTTGCAAAGGCTTCAGAAAGTAACCAGGTGCTCCTGATGAAAAGTAAAGTACTGTTGTAAACGGCACATGTTAGAAACTGCTGGTGAACATTTAGGTCTTTAGTTTTCTGTCTTTTTGAGACAGTCTCCCTGTACCCCAGCTGGCCTGGAACTCACTATGTAGACCAGGCTGGCCTGGAACTCACAGAGATCTGCCTGCCTCTGCCTCACAAGTGCTAGTATTAAAAGCACTTAGGTCATTTCAACACACACAAATTCAGCTTCAGTGTATCAGGTTTTCACTTTAATGTACACACACATTTATATTAAGCTTCAAATAAGTTTACATTTTACTGGACATATTTGTTGTTCACAGTTTCAATGACATTTTTACATGTTTCCTGGACAGGTGTTCAGGTCATTATGAAAATTTTAAGTAAGCTAAATTTTTAGTAAATGAAACATTAGCAAAAAGCTCATTTTATTGTCATTTTTTGAGACAGGGTCTCCCTCTGTAGCCCAGGCTGACCTGGAACTCATTATGTTTATCAGGATGGCCTTGAACTCAGCAATTCACCTGCTTTAGTTTCCTGAGTCCTGGTGTTACAGACATGTGCCACCTCACACAGCAGAAACAACTTCTTTAAAAAAAAATGATCTGTATGTATCTGTTAGTAAATGCGACGTGTGTGTTTGCCTGTGGATGCCAGAAGCAGTTGTCAGATCCCTTGGACTTAGAGGTGGTTGAGCCACCTCACATGGATGCTGGGAACCAAACTTGGGTCTGCTGCAGAAGTATGTGAACCATTGAGATCTCTCTTAACCATGAGCTATCTCTCTAGCCCCAAGAAACAACTTCTTGATTAGCACATTCACTAAAAGTATTAGTATCTCAGTGAACAAATATTAAATATTCACTTCATAAAAAAACTTATTTAAAGGGGCTGGAGAGATGGCTCAGAGGTTAAGAACACTGGTTGTTCTTGCAGACCCGGGTTTGAATCCTAGCACCCACATGGTAGCTAACAACTGTCCATAACTCCAGTACCAGGGGATCCAACAGCCTCTTCTGACCTCCAAGGGCATTGCATGGCATGGGTGCACTTACCTACATGCAGGCAATACATGCGTACACATAAAATAAAAATAATAAAAATTTTAAAAACGTATTAAAACCAGTTGTGGTGGCACACACCTTTAATCCCAGCACTCCAAAGGGAGGCAGATCTCTGTGAGTTCAAGGTCAGCCTGGTCTATACAGTGGATTCCAGGCTAGGAAGAACTACATAGTGAAACCCTGTGTCAAAAAAATTATTTAAGAACTCGAAATTTGATGGTTTGCATGGCATCCATAGATATGGTTTGAAGACTTAGGTTTTCTAATCTTTCTCATGCTAACATGTACAGTACATGTTGCTCTAAACAAACACTGAAATATAACTATACATGTATGCCTTACAACACATAAGGTTTTCTCTTCTCGTCTCAAAATTATTTAATTTTTTTTAACCAAAGTCTTACTGTATAGCTGAGGCTGGCCTGGAATTCAGTATGTAGGCCAGGCTGGCCTTGAGCTTCAGATCCTTGTGCTTTACCTGCTGAGTGCTAGGTTCAGAGATGTGTGCTACTACTGTGCCTGGGCTTCAAATTTTTATTTTATGCACTCCGTGTATTTATTTTTATTAGTTTAAAAATTGTGAGCTGGAGAGATGGTTCAGCTGTTAGGAGCACTGACTGCTCTTGCAGAGGACCCAAGTTCGATTCCCAGCACCCACATGGTGGCTACGAACCGTCCTTAACTCCAGTTCCAGGGGAATCCGAAGCCCTTTTCTGACCTCCGCGGCATTGCACGACATGGGTGCACTCACATACATGCAGGCAATACACTCATACACATAAAATAAAAATAATAAATAAAATATTTTGAAAAACCCAGGATCAACATATAAGAAAAATCATGCAGTATTTAAATTGAACCTATACTTTAAATAGGGAGTGTGAACATGACCAAAGTATATTATATGTGTGTATGAAAATGTCACGATGAAATCCATTATTTGTATAATTAATTATGATGATAAAATTAAATAATAAACTATTGCAAGCTAATTTTTAAATTTTATTTATTATTTTTCTTTTACGTGTATGATTATTATTGCCTGCATGTACATAGGAGGAGCACCTGTGTCGTGCAGTGCCCTAGAAAGCCAGAAGAAGGCATCGGATCCCCTGTAACTGAGTTAAGGACAGTTATTAGCCAACATATAGGGGTTGGGACTCGAACCCAGGTCTTCTGCAAGAGCAGTCAGTGCTCTTAACCACTGAGTCATCTCTCCAGCCTCTCAGAAATATTTTTGAGACAGGATCTCACAATTCAGTCCACATTGGACTGGAACATGAGGTCCTTCTGCATCAGCTTGCATAGTGCTGGGATTATATCTTGTGTCTAATTATTGGCCTCAAAGCATTAAAAAATATGTTTTGGTCTATGATTTAATCTTGTCTTTTTATAATTTAAGACATTATGGCAGAGAACATTTCTGTATATTTAAAACTTGTGACTCATATACAGCTCTGTAATAATAAACCAAATGCATAGTCTATCAGAGGACCAAAACAAAGTGTTCACATTTTTATATTCATTCATAACCTTTCTTTTTAATATTTTATTTATGACTTTTATTTTACGTGTATGAATGTATTTCCTGCATGCGTATAAGTGCACCTGGGTTGTGCAATGCTATTAGAGACCAAAAGAAGGTGTCAAATCCCCTGGAACTGGAGTTATGGACGGTTATTAGTTGCAGTGTGGGTGCTGGGATTTAAATCTGGGTCCTCTACAAGAGCAGTCAGTGCTCTCAACCACTGAGCCATCTCTCCAGCCCCCAACTATAATCTTTCATCAGTGTTTCCCTTTATATTTATTATATCCTAAAATTCAAGTCTTGCAAACTTTTCATAAGGAACTGCCAATGAAATTGAAGTGAGAATATCATTCATGATTAAAACTATACAATTTGGGGGATTCTAGAAGTATAGCTCAGTAGTAAAGTGCTTGCCTAGCATGTGAGCGTCCCTAGATTTAATTTCTACTACTTAAAAGATTATATGTAGTTTTGAGCACTTGTACATATATATGTTAATGTTTATATTTGTCGCTCATAAAACATACTTGAATTCATATTGAAGGTAATTATATACTTCCCATGTGCCCACACATATACATGAATTTAAAGAAATTGATATTTTTAAAAAATAAATATTTTATTTTTTTAGAAATTTCATACAATGTATTTTAGTTTTTTTATTATTTTTATTTTTGTGTGTATGAGTGTACTGCCTGCATGTGTGTAAGTGTCAAGCAATGCTGGAGGAGGTCAGAAGAGGGAGTCGAATTCCCCTGGAACTGGTGTTAAGGACGATTGTTAGCTGCCATTTGGTTGCTCTGAATCAAACCCAGGTCCTCTGCAAGAACAGCCAGTGTTCTTAACTGCTGAGCCATCTCTCCAGTCTCAGATACAATGTATTTTAATCATATTCACCCCTCAGTCCATCTTCAAAAACTCCCAGATCCACTGCCACCTTCTTACCCTCCACCTTCAGGTCCTCTTTTTGATTTTTTGTTCATTTTGTTTTTAATATTTTTATTAATTCTTTGAGAATTTCATGCAATGTATTTTCTTCATGTTCAATGTCCTCCCCCTCTTCCTCTCCAATTCACCCCCACCCTCACCCTCCTACCCTACAACTTTGTGTCTTCTATTTTCTTTAAGCCTATTGAGTTCATTTTGTCCAATTTATTCCTTAAGCATTTCTGGGTGTGGGGCCATCCCCTGGAGTGTGGTCAACATAACCAGCATAACACCCTTAAAGAAAATTAACTCAGCTGGGCGTAGTGATGCACACTTTTAATCCCAGCACCAACGAGGCAGACGCAAGTAGAACTCCATGGGTTCTAAGCCATCCTGGTCTACCTATCAAGTTCAGAGCCAAATAGTGAGGCCCTGTTTAAAAAAAAAAAAAAAAGAAAAGGAAAAAATTTATTCCCCCTCTTCCTACATGGTTCCTTAGTCTTGGAGAAGGGAGTATTGTAGATGCCCCAAATTCTCTTTAGTCTAATCTGGAAAGAGTTTTGTTATCTGAAAAATTTTAAAACAATACCTACTTCAGGCAAATTTCAAATTTTGAGAAATCATAAAGCCAGTAATTAACGATGGTTCTGTCATAAGGACAAAGATTCTTGAAATGCCATTATCATCTCTTACTTATACATGTGTATAAAATATAGTTTTCATTAGCCATTCATCTATTAATGAATACCTACACTGATTCCATTTTCTGGGTATTTTAAATAGAAAAGCAGTAAACATGGATGTATAAGTATCTCTGCAGTAGAATTTAGGGTCCTTTGAGTATTTGGCTAGGACTGGTACAGCTGGATCATATGGCAATTCTATTTCAGTTATTTTAGAAACCTCCAAACAGGAGGCTGGAGAGATGGCTCAGCGGTTAAGAGCACTGGCTGCTCTTGCAGAAGACCCAGGTTCTAATCCCACCCACATGGCAGCTAACAACTGTCTGTAACTCCAGTCCCAGTAGATCCGACAGCCTCTTCTGTCCTCTGCGGGCATCGCATGGCATGGGTTCACTTACATGCAGGTGATACACGCATACACATAAAATAAAAATAATAAATAAATTTTAAAAAAGAAACTTCCAAACAGATTTCTGAAGTGGCTTCACGAGTTTACACTTCCACCAACAGTGAATAAGGAATCTTTTCTCCTCACTTCATTCTGAGCACTTATAACAGGTAATACATTACTATCAGAAAAATACAAGGATTATAAGATGTGGTTTTCATACTTCCTATTGTGTTTCCTCAAAGATAGAGATTATTATGCCTCTTGCATGTGGGTAGCACAATGTGTTCTCACCAATGATTACTTCTGCACATTTGTCCTGGATTTCTTGTTGAATCACACATAGATGTATTTTGGGAACTCTTGCAGAATACACAAATCTATGAAAGCCATATGGAAGCACTTTATCTCACATCATCCTATCCCAGAGGAGCCACTATTGGCAGCTTAATGGGTACATGTGTTCAAATGCTGTAAACAAGATGTACAACTGTTCATGAGAGCTGACATTGTTTAGTCAAATGTACAAGTCTACTGCATGTCAATAAACTATTTGCCCACAAAATGCTTGAAGCACATACGCCTTTACTCACACATGCACACAACATTGTTTATTTTCTTCAGTTACATCCTAATTAAAATGTTGGTGTTTTCTGCCATTGTTTATTTATCTAGATTTGGAAAATGGATACTTTCCAATGGCATAAATATTCATGATGGTGATATATATA
>NW_008331606.1:3448509-3497753 GCF_000622305.1 Nannospalax galili
TATATATGCCTGCGTATTTTCCCTCCGTGTACATAAGTGAACCCATACCCAAGATGCCTGCAAAGCAAGAAGAGTCTATTGGATTACCTGAAACTAGAGTTATGGAAGTAGAGCTACCACCCTGTGGGTGCTAGTAACTGAACCCAGGTCCTCTGCAAGAGAAACCAGTTCTCTTAACTGCTGAGCCACCTCTTCAGCCCCTTATATATATATTTTATATAAGTTCTCTCATTGTAGCCCAAGGTGGCCTTGAATTCAAAATCCTGTTGCTCAAATTCCCTGATGCCAGGATTACATATGCGCCACCGTGCCCAGCCATGGTTTATTTCTCTATCTTATGAAATCCTCTTCTTGAACAAATCCTAAGGATAATATACACATAAACAAAAGAAATGATAATCTGAGTAATTTTAAAATAGGAAAGGAAGGGAGGAACTTCTTATCATATTAGCTCAATTGATATTTCAGTCTATCGCATTCTGAATTTCATTTATATGCATTGTGTGTGTGTGTGTGTGTGTGTGCGCACGCGCACGCACATCTGTATGTTACTAGTACACAGGGGTTTGGGGCATGAATTTCAAATTTCATGATTTGTATATGGGGTTCTCTTGTCATTTTAAACTTTCATTTTCAAGCATAGCTAAATAAACTGGATTGTATTATTTGCCAAAGCTCTTTTTGTCTGTAACCATTAAAATTAAGACAATTAATCATTCCATCATGTATATAGAATTATGTCTAGTTTTATAGAGAAACAGAAGTGAAAATACGTGATGCTTTATAATTTGCAGTCTGATTAAATATCCATAGAGACTGTATTTTTGTGTGTGTGGCTTTTCTAAAGTAACCCTTGTTGGTTTTGATCACTTCAATTCTTAAGTATCATTGAAGCATGGTAGCCATACTTTGCATTCTTTTCTCATTACTGTGTGTGATGGTGGGGAGGCATGTGCCATTGCATGCATGTGTTGGTC
Source organism: Nannospalax galili (assembly GCF_000622305.1). NCBI lineage: Eukaryota > Metazoa > Chordata > Mammalia > Rodentia > Spalacidae > Nannospalax > Nannospalax galili. Next base: position 3,449,487 of record NW_008331606.1, read on the forward strand.
AGAGTCGGTTCTCTTCTTCCACCTTTACGTGGGTTCGGGGGATTGATCTCAGGTCATCAGGCTTGCTCAGCATGTGCTTTACCTGTTGAGCCATCTCACTGGCCCCCCGCTTTGTATTTTTGAGAGATAAACTGCACTAGTACTTTCTTAGTTAGAGACCTTGTTGATACTTTGCTTTGTTCCTATTCACTTTTTATTAACTTTGTTTTTATGGCTCTGTAGCATCAAAAGACAGAGAAATGCAGTTGTTTATAGCAGTTGCATTCATGACCTTGACTTAGGCAACAACTTTTCAGGTACATCTAAAGCTCCGGCAATCAAAGAAAAACTACATTAACTGGACATTATTTTATAATCTTGTTTCAAATACCATAAATAAAAAGAAAAGACAACCTACAGAATGGGAGAAAATATTTGCAAATCATGCATCTGATTGGGGACTTGTGTTTAAAATACACAGAACACTTACAACTCATGAAAGAAACCCAATTAGAAACAAGCCAGTGTGATTGCTCAGAAGGTAGACATGCTTTCTGTACTGGACTAATGACCTCAGTTCGAACCCTGTAACCCACATTAAAAAAATGAAAAGCCAAATGCGGTGGCCCAACCAGCTTGGAGTACTCACTATGGCAGAAATTACAAGAGACACCCTGCTGCAAAACAAAGTGGAAGGAGAGAAGCAACTCCTGAAAAGTAGTTCTCTCACCTCCACACATATGCTCCCACACTCTATAAACACATACACATCACACACAGTAAATAATAAATAAATGAATAAATAAATAAATAATTTAAATGAGCATAAAAGTAGCACTCGCTACTTTCCCAAAGGCCCTGAGTTCATTTTCTGGCACCCATGCTGGGTGCTGATACTTGAGGTCCAGAGACTCTGACACCCTCTTCTGGCCTTCATGGACATCAGCACACATGATATGCACATGCACATATAAGTATAGACACATACATAAAAGTAAAAATTAATCTTTCCTAGGCGTAGTGGCACAAGCTTTTAGTCACAGCACTCGGGAGGCAGAGGCAGGTGGATCTCTGTCAGATCAAGGTCAACCTGGTCTACATAGGGAGTTCCAGGACAGCTGGGGCTAGAGAAAGACCTTATCTCAAAAACTAAGAAGAAAATCTTTAAAAAATGAGCAAAAATTACCATGTTTTGTCTCATATATAGACACTAGATTTAAATTTGTATGTATTTGTGTATGAGAATAAGTGGGTCATGAAAATAGAGAACCTTGAGAGGGGAGGAAGAGATCTTAAGGAACAGGATAGGAGGGAGAAAACGGAATAATGAAATACACATGCCATGAAAGCAGAAGGAGATACTATTTGCAGGAGGAAAGGAACCAGTAAGAAGACGGAGAGGAGCTGGCAAGAGGCTCAATGGGTAAAGGCATTTGCCACCAAACCCCACATACTGGAAGGAGAGCACTGACCCCTTCAAGTTGTTCTCTGACTGTCACATTTGTGCAATGGAAGAAATAAATAAATATGTAAAATAAAATAAATTTCATATTAAAAATGTACTATTTTAAAAAGAAGGGAATGAATTAAAATAAAATCACACACATGCATGCATGCACACAGATATATAAAAATGTCGTAAATAAATCTCACCACTGTGTTATAACTTAAGAAAAAAAAAACCTGGAAGCCTGGTATGGTGGTACATGATTTAAATTCCAGCACTCAGGGAGCAAAGGGTGACAGATTTCTGTGAGATCAAGGCCAGCCTGGTCTACATAGCAAGTGAGACCCTGTCTCAAACAACAACAACAACAACAACAACAACAAAAAATACCTGGGCTGAGTGATGTACCCCTCTTATCCCAATCCTCTACAAGCAGAGGCAGGTGGAACTCTGAATTTAAGGCCAGCCTGGTCTACACAGAGAAGCCCAGGCTAGCCAGGGCTACAGAGTAAGACACTCACAATTTTTTAACGGAAAATATTTCAAATAGACACTTCTGCAAAGAAGATATGACTATGGCCAGCAAGTATATGAAAAGATATTCAACGTTATTAGCCATTAGGGAAATACAAGTCAAACCCCCAGTGAAATACTAGTTCACACCCACTAAGTTGTCTATATATTTTTTGTTTGGTTTGAGACAAGATCTCTCTGTAGCTCCAGCTGGCGTGGACCTTACCTTGATCTCACAGAGATTCACCTGCCTCTGCCTCCCTAGTGCTGGGATTAAAGGTATGTACCACCGTGCCCGACATGTTGTCTGTATTTTTTAAAGATAAATAAGACTTTTGGCAAAGATGTGGATAAATTGGAAACTTCATATTCCAGTGGAAATATCCCATGATACTGAACTTTAGAAAATAATCTGTCAGTTCCTCAAGCATTTAAAGAATCTATGATCCTATGACCCAGCTGACTCCTCGATTTCTACCCAAGAGAAATGACAACAGGACCACATAAAAATCTTTACATGATTGTTGATCAATTACAATCACCCAAAAGTAAAAACAATTAAAATGTCCATCAGCTGATGAGCATACAAATTCAATGTAGCCTATCTGTAGAATGGATTACTTTTCGCCCATATGAAAAAGCAAACAGGGCCTGGAGAGCTGGCTCGGTAGTTAAGAGTACATACCGCTCTTCCAGAGGACCTGAGTTCAGTTCCCAGAAATCACATTGGGCAGTTCACAACTGCCTGTAACTCTACCTCCAGGGAATCTGATGCCCTATTCTAGATTCCATATGCACAAGCCCACACTCAGATGCACACATATATGCATCATTTAAAATAAAATATAAATAAAGTATTTTTAATGTACATTTTCAGTATTAGGGATTGGAATCTAGGGACTTGTACATGTTAGGCAAATGCTCTATCACTGAGCTGTATCCCTAGCTGTCTTTCTTACTTTTTATTTTGAGACAGGATCTCGCTAAATTTCCAGGCTGGACTTGAATTTATTCTATAGCCCAGGCTAGTCTTTAATTTATGATCTTCTTGCCTCAGCCTCTAGAGTAGCTGGGATTTCAAACTGGAATCACCAGGCCTTGCCCCTAAATATACTTCTAAAATTGATAGCTTATAGACATTTATTATTTTTTAATTTTGTGTGTATGAGCATATTGCCTACATGTATGAAAGTGCACCCCTGTCGTGCAATGCTTGCAGAGGTCAGAAGAGGCCATCGGATTCCCCTGGAACTAGAGTTAAGGATGATTGTTAGCTGCCATGTGGGTGCTGGGAATTGAACCCAGGTCCTCTACAAGAGTAGCCAATGCTCTAACCACTGAACAATCTCTCTAGCCTCCTAAAATTGATAATTTAAAGTTTGTGTTGCATATAGGATTTGATTGAGTCTTGCTTTTATATCTACTCAGAAAAACATTGTTTTTTATGTGTATTGTTTGATCCATTAACAGCCAGTGTGTTTTTTGATATGTTTTAATTTAGAGCTACCATTTTATCCTTTGTACTTTTATTCCCCCTCATATTTTGTTCCTCTATTTCCATTTCCCTTCTCTTTTGAACATTAATTTTCAGAACTTTATAATAATTTCTCATCAGTTGGCTTTTTGGCTATGTCTTTGTGGTTACATTAGAGAATATATGCCCTTACTGTTTTACAGTCTCCTTTTTGTTGATATTTTATCATCTGTTCCAGAAAGTAAATCTTTATGCTATGTATGCTGCCTCACATCTGTAATACCAGTATTCAGGAGGCAAAGCAAAAGGGTTGACACGAGTATGAGGCAAGCCTGGACTACATAGTGAGGTCCAGGGCAGCTTGGGCTACAGAGTGAGGTAATGCATCAAAGACAAAGTAAATACTTATAACAATATAAGTAGGTGCACCATTCTTGATTACTCTTTGTAATATGGTATACTATACCATATATAATTCAGGTGTATGTATTATAAACATATGCAAAATATAATTTTTATTTTAAGCATTTGTATATTTTACATTTTATTTATTTATGTATTCATTGTGTATAGGGGAGTTCAAGTGAGTGTGCCTGTGACAACACATTTGTAGAGGAAGAAGACTCAGTTCTCTCCTTCCACCAAGTCCAGGGATCAAACTCAGGTAGTCAGACTTACTGGCAAACACTTTTACACACCGAGCCATCTCAGCAGCCGTCATATGTATTTTAAAGTAAAAACGTGGGAATAGAGAATGTGGTATTAACATAGTCAAATTTCCTGATTTTTTTTTATTGTCATTGAAAGATGTGTTTGCCTCTTTCATCACTTATTTTTGAATCTGAAGAATATCTGATTGCATATATATTTGTGCACGTCTGATTGTTCCAAGAATCCTTACTTTTCTTTAGTCTGAAAAGATTTATTTCACCTTCATCTGTGAAGGATATTTTTAATGGGTAACAGACTGGATTGTTTTTTTTTCTATCACCACATTTAAGAGGAAGTTGCTATCTTCTACCCTCCTTAGTCACTGATGAGAAGGTCATAGCTTTTTGAATAAAACATGTAATATATGACAGGGGTAGCATTTGAAGTCTATGGAAGGAAATGACTATCTTTTCAATAAGTGTTCCATGTGTGAAAATGAGATTTTACTCCTCTCACTCTGTATTCAATAACAGATTCCATAGCTCTTTTTCAGGTACTCATGGTAGGTTGATCATATTGATCATATATCTGCACTAGTGTTATAGAAAGCCCAAAAGACTGGGGCGGGGCGACTTTGATGGATTTGAGTAAGGAAAATGAACATCAAAGACAGGAGTTGACACATGATGATGCAACAGAATGAATTTGGTCAGTGATCTGTATTTCCAAGACCTTGAAAGCTAACAGTAGATTTACATTTTATATGTATGAGTGTTTTGCCTGCACATATGTAAGTGCACAATGTGCGTGCAATGCCTGAGCATGCAGACCCAAAGAAGGCATCGGATCCCCTGAAACTGGAGTTATAGATGGTTGTTAGCTGCCATGTGGGTGCTGAAAACCAAGCCTGGGTCCTCTGTGAGAGCAGCCAGTTCTCTTAATGGCTGAGTCATCTCTCCACCCCCTAAAAGTTTACTTAAAAATAAATAAATAAATGGCCTTTCAAAAGAGAGGGGTTTGGGGTACAGGGGAAGGGACATGCTGATGATGGTGGATGGTTCAAGCATGAGGTTTCAATGTGTCTAATTTTTCCTCTACTTGGTAATATGTCTTGAAACGAACTGATTTTCCACTGAGTGTGAAATGGGGTGAGTCTCAGCCAAAGTGAGGGGCAGCTGTTGTAAAAGAAACAGTGAGCATGGGGCTGCTCAGGTCTGTCTTGAGGAATGCAGAGTTAACATTAGGAAAATTGTTTTGCACATCCATTGATACCAAAATAAAGTGCTTCATTTATTGCTTAAAAAGGAAGAGGGAAGAAAGATACAATTGCCTCACATAAAGTTAAATTTTGGGATGGAGTGAGGTAGAGGATGCAGGAAAGAGCAGGCATAAAACAAAGTGAAGGTGCTGGGGGCTTGGTCTAGAGTTCAGTTGATAGAGTATTTGTCTAGTATGCACAAAACCTTGGATTGCATTCCCAGAATCACATTAAACTGGGCATGGTGGTGTACACTTGTAATCCAAACGCTTAGGAGTAGAGGCAGGAAGATCAGAATAGTAGGTACTGGACACAAGTTTAACAGAGACACAGGAGTGAATGATGCTTACATTTGACCCAACATCACACTGCAGTGTATACTTATGCCTACAACCCAAATTAAAAGTTCATTTTGGTAATAAGTGAGCAATTAACTCTTTTCCATGATAGCAAAAGTGCTGCCATTTCAATTTGTCCTGGTGTCTTGATAACATTCAGGAAATTCTCTCTCTCTCTCTTTTTTTTTTTGCTTTTAAAAGATATTAACAGAGCTAGGTGTGATGGCACAAGTTTTTGATCTTAGCACTTGGGAGGTAGCAAGGAGCACGTTCCAGACCAGCTGTGGCTACAAAGAGACCTTGTCTCAAAAGAAACAAAAAAGAAGAAAGAACTTAGCATGTAAGGTAGTCTGGGTTTCATTATATTTTCATACATAATTTGTTTATGTTGAACCTGAAGAGGTAATATTGGGTATAAAGTTGTCTATGAGACAAGGAATGTAAGGGCCAATAGGATAGACCTTGGAAACTGCCACTTAGTAAGGAAGCTTCAACTCTCCAGTTACTTCAGTTACCAGTTACCTTTGACTCCCTCACACTACATTTAGGGTTTCCAGGAAACCAGTATTGCAAAAAGACTTCAGAGAAAGAATGATGAAAGCCATGTTACTAACCATCAAACTGCTCCATGCTGTCGAACACTGCCCCCTGAGTCTATCTGCCTTTACCATTTTCTTTTTTCAGTATTTTGTTTACTATTTTTATTTCATATGTATGAGTGTATTGCCTGCATGTAAGTGCACCCATCGTGCAGTGCTTGAGGAAGTCAGAAGAGGGCGTTGGATTCCCCTGGAATTGGAGTTATGGACGGTTGTTAGCCACCATGTGGGTGCTGGGAATAGAATCTGGGTCCTCTGCAAGAGCAGTCAGTGCTCTTAACCACTGAGCCATCGATCCAGACCCATACCATTACCATTTTCATCAGAATATTTGTGACTACTTGGAAGCCACCCTCTTGATCCAACTGGTGGACATTCTCTCATAGAAGGGGGGTGAATTCATTGGTTCTCCAAGCTGGGCTTTAGTGGAATCACAGCTTGCTCTGTTACTGGAGCCCTATCTGTTGAGCAGACATTTGCTTGTGCCTCTCCAGGAAACATTCAGGCAATTTGTAGTACTCGGGCCTATGTTAATGTTTTATAGTGCACCAGTGCTCACTTTTATCACATTCCTAACTACATCTCCTGTGTCCTAAATTGAAAGTTCATCTGAGAACTTGAGGAGACAATAAAGTGCTCCATCTGTAAAGTGCTTACCTTACAAGCATGAGGACCTGAGTTCAATTCCTAGAATCCATGTAAAAAAGGCCAGTCATGGTGGTCTGCACTTGTAGTCCCCGCACTAAGGAGATGTAGAAAGGCAGATTCCTGGGGCTCGCTGGACAAACAACCTAGCCTATTTTGTGAGTTCCACGCCAATGCCTCAAAAACCAAGGTGTACAGCATCTGAGAAAAGACACCGAATGTTGTCCTCTTCCCTCACATGTGCACATCCACATGTACTTGCACACAAACACAAAAGTTCATCTGATCACCTGGTTGCCATGGTTCTCATTCCTGAGCCCCCTCTTGAAATCACACAGAGCTTAAACACACAAGTACAAAGTTCTGGATCTCATACCCAGATGCCAATTTTACTGTTCTGAGAGGTTGTCTAGGTATCAATGGTAAGAAATTTCTCCAGGTAACTCACTGACCTAATTCCTGCTTTCTGACTCCTACTGCTAGTTACCGCCCTAGTTTTGTTATGGTGGTGGTGGTGGGGGTGTGTGGTTTCCTCTGGTCTTGACTCTAACAGCAGTTTCAGTTCTTTGGTTCTTGAATGAATAAAAAACCAGAGGGGACTTAGTAGGAGATCAAGTAGTCAAGAGTATAATTTGAGCAAGGAAGCAAGAATAGACTAGAAAAAGAGCAGGCCAGGCTGGGCAGCAACAACCTAGATCCCAGCAGGCATGGGGCTTATATTTCTTTTCTCCCTGTTGCTCTGTCCCCTTTGTGTCTCCTGCAGGGTGGAACGCCTAGAAAAGAGGCATGCTTTCCTCAGAAGCTCATCTTACCCAGAATTCTGTCTGTTATAAATGTATAAGAAAATTTTTAGGGGTTTAAGAAGAGCTGAAGTGGAAAATTTACTAGGGGAAAGGGTAACAGCACTCTGCACCTGCTGCCTTGGAGACAAAGTCTTGAAGTTGTTTTAATCTACTCTTTAATGGACCAGTATCCCCCATTGTCCCCTCCATCCTGTTTGGGGGGCCCTGAGCTAGTCCATCTGGAATCTACCACAGCCTTTATCTCTATATCTTGACCACAGGTCAACCACCAGCATTATTTTGCACCATTTGTGGACCTTGAGTGGGCCTGCCCATTGTTTTGATATCTTATCTTTGGAGGCTTATTGTTCAGTCTCTTTCAGACCTAACTGTCTACATAGCAGTTGAGTCTTCTATCCAAATTAGATAACTACTGCACAATGGAGACAGGGTACTGTCTTGTTCACATTCTGCCTCCTCAGATTATGAATACCTCTCGGGCCTTCTAGGGCAGTGAACGTCCTCCTCAGAGAAGAAAGCAGAGGGTACCAGCCAACGTGGACGTCCCAGCATGATGCCGAATCAAAAGGGAAGATGAAACTGTGGGCCAGCTATGGCTACTGTGGCTCCAGCCTGGGCCAGTCCTGCTGTGTATGTCCTGACTGACCCACAATGAAGCCCTTAAAGCAGGAATGGTCAGCACAAACCACCTGGGCCCCAGAGAGAGGAGGAGCTGGGCTGGATGTGACTCCGCCCTCTGCAGCCAGGTGTGTGTTGGGGGCGGCAGCAGAGGACAAAGAACTCAGTGAGTATAACAGGCGTGGGGAGAAGGCAAGGTCCTTAGACCTTGAACTCCAGAGAGGAGAGAATGAGGGGCCTGATGGGACTGAAATGGGGTCCCAGAGCTGCTGTACAGAGGAAAGACTTGGGGGGGGCGGGGTGTAGCCGGGCCCTGCTGGCCAAGGCAAGGCTATGATCCCAACAGGACAGGGCTTGCCATGTCCACTGATTTCCAGGGCTGTCCACCCGGCCCCAGGGGCTAAGGCCCCGCCTGCGGCCTTTCTTCCCTCTGACGACCGTTCTTGGACACATCTTTAGAGGATCGACTTCTCCGTGGGACTTGACTTTATAGCCCTCCAGTTCTGGGTTTCAGTAGCTTTGTGACATTGCACTGTGTACGCCACAAGGTGCATTGTGCAGACCTGATGGCAGTTGCGAGGAAATGTTCCAGAGCAGTTTCTCGCTGTGATTCAGGGTCTTGTTCTCATTACCCCGCCCCTCCTTCCTTCCTGATCTCCTTCCTGATCTCTCTTAAACCTCAGACAAGAATCCCGGGTCTCTTTTCTTACCACTACAGAGCCACAGTGCATTCTGCGTTAGGTGTCATACACACCTTTGACCACTAGATGCTGACAGAGATCCTGGCAGGACACGTCACTGTCCCCCACCAGGGCAGCGCCGATCTTTCTACACACAGCAAGACTTTGTCCCGCATGAAATCAGGGCTGAGGACAAACCAGTGCCCCATCCTTTGCCCTCACTTCTCACACACACCTTGCAGTGAAAGGAAGTCTGGAAACCACTTTCTGCCTCACCTGGAGTCTTTGTGCCTTGACTTTCTGATCCCTTTTCACATCACAGAGTGGATAGTGGTACAAATCATGTCCCATAGGAAAGGAGCTGTGAGTGTGCTATCTGTGGCTGTCCTTCATTCCTGGTACCTACTGCCTCTCCTCCCCACATGGTAGTGGACTGGGGGCCCATGTTCTCTCTTCACCTTGCAACAATGACCAGGAGTACTGAAAACTTGGTTGTGGTCATATCTCAGGTGCTGTGTCACTTTGAGCTAGTTACTTAGCCTCTCCGGGCCTTTGTTCCCTCAAGTGCACAATGACAGGGTAATAGGATGCATGTCCTGGGCCATTTCGACAGGGTTTTGCTATGTATCTTAAGGCTGGCCCAGGGTTTGAGGCCAGGGTGGCCTCAAACTTCATATCATCTTGTCTCAGCCTCTCAAATACTGGCATTAGAGGCATTCACTATCACTTCTTACTTACACACACACACACACACACACACACACACACACAAATATATAATTTGATACAGGGTCTTACTATGTAGGCCTGGCTGGCCTGTAAATCACTATGTAGAAGAGACTGGTCTCAGTCTCACAGAGATTTGCTTGCCTCTGCCTCCTGAGTGCTAGGATTAAAGGTGTGTGCCATCATGCCTGGCCATACATACATATTTTAAAGGAAGATTCTTGCGATTTTGCCCAGGCTGGGCCTAAACTCCTAGACTCAAGCAATCATCTTGATTTATTGTCCTATTACAGGCCTGTGCCGGCAGATCTGGCTAAATCAGTATACACATGAGGATGCAAGACAGCCAATGAATATATGCTAATTATGTTAATTTGTCATCTTGAACTCTCATTGTATCTTCTTAGTGATATTTTGTCACTTCCTATGAAAACCCCCATTGAATCTCTGGCTTCATCAAATGTTTCTGGTTACCTCTCTTTTAGATAATATGTATTTATTTCCTTAATTTTATTTATTATTTTATGTGTTGTGAGTGTTTTGCCTACATGTATGCAAGTGCACCGTGTGCATGCAATGCCTGCAGAGGACAGAAGATGATGTTGGGTCCCCTGGAACTGGAGTTACACACAGTTGTTAGACGCCATGAGGGTGCTGGGAACTGAATCTGGGAGCTCTGGAAGAACAGCAAATGTTCTTAACTGCTGAGCCATCTCTCTAGCCCCCCAAATAGCTTTTTAATTGATAGATGTTCTCATGTGCAACATGATGCCTTGAAAATTTTATACATAGCAGAGCTAAATCAAGCTAATTAAGATATACATTACCTTCAATATTTATTACTTTTATAATGAGAAGAGCAAAAACAGTCTACTTTTTAAAGACCATTACTCATTGTAATTATCTAAAGTCACCATATTGTACTATAAATCTATTGCGCTTGTTTTTTTCCTAAAAGAAATTCTATATCCTTTGACTAACATTCCCCCAGCTCTCCCTACTCTTCACTCCTTCTAGCCACTATTCTAGTCTCTGGTTCAATAAGTTCAACTTTTTAAGATTCTATCTATGACGTGATGGTGTGGTATTCATCTTTCTATTCCTGCTGGATTTTAGTTAGCAAAATGTCCTTCAGATTCCTGTCACAAAGGACAGGATTTCTTTCATTCTTAAGGCTGAACAGTGTTCCGTGCTCTATCAGCCGAGGCATGGGAAATGAGTTAAGAAAACTGACATGGCCAAAGTGTGTTAGACCTAGTACTCGCGAGAAAAGTGCACAGAGAGAAAACTTACAAGATCTGCATAGGGACATATATGGTCTTGTGACCCTACCTAAGACTGGGAAGAAAGCATCTGGAGTCAATACTTTTCTCCACATTCTGTGTAATACTTGTCAGATTAACTGAAGGGAAGAAGTTTTATTTTAGACCCTGGTTTCAGAAGGCCTAGTCCATCTGTTGTATAACAACTTCCTCCAAATGGAAGCATTCCCTCAAGGAAGGAGTGGGGAGGTTCAATGGACTCAAGAAGTAAACAAACTTCATTTGTCTGGGAAAACTGAAAGACTATTCAGTGGGGCTCCTCCTCAAGGTTATGAGTACAGTAAACCACTACAGTGGAAGGACACTTTGACATGCCTAGTTGCCAAGAGGAGATTTTTCTAACCGGTTGAGCTGCCTGCAAGTCATGCAGAGAGCTGCAGAGATTAAAGTTGTATGAGTCATCACCAGTGTTGGAGGTGGGCTTTTCAGTGACATAACTGCTTTTGAGTTATCTCTCTTTGTATAACAAGTAGTCCCACACCCATACTCCTTTTAGTAATCCTAATATAAACTCATTGGCTCACCGAGATGGACTTTGGTATAATCACAACTTTGGTCTGTCGCAGGTTCCTTACCTGGGGTGCGTAGATGTATTTGTCATGTCTCTGCAGAAAAACTCTCACATATCACCATCATGGTGGGAAGGCAATGGTGGCCACAGCGTGTGTAGTGGAGACTCTTCACACAGCAGTGGACAGGATGCGGAGGATACAGACTTGAATCAAAGTAGATATTACTGTTGGAGGCCCTCTTCTAGTGATCTGTTTCTGCCAGCCAGGACTTACCTCCTACAAGTTTCACAACCTCTCAAAACAGTGCCACCTGCTGGGGACTAAGTGTTCACAGGCGTCTGTGAGGGACGCTTAACCCTTACAGTAACTAAGTGGACTAGAGGGAACATAGGACTGAGAGCAGCACCCTTTCCCACCAACCAGACTTAAAACATTAAAAAAAAAAAATCAGGAGCATTGGGTAAGACATTCAGAAGATTCTTGTTTCCATAGTAAATAATTATCTCTACACTAAATGTGATCCTCTTCTCAAGTAACTAGACTACATCATAGTATGAAGAAAAAAAAAAAAGATCAAAATTATTTCTAGAAATACAAAATAGCTCATACCCAGTAAGATAAATGCTACAATATCTGACATTCAGTGAAAAGTTCTCAAGCATACAAAGATTCAATTAAAATACAACCCATAATGATGGAGAAATCAATTGACACTGACTTCAAACTAGCACAGATGTTAAACTGGAAGAAAAAAGGAAATGAAAAGAAGTACGAACTATAACTGTTTACATTTTCTAAAGAGTAGAGACATGGAAGATATGAAAACGGACTGAATACACGTCTTTTTAAAGTTGGGAAAATTATAATATGTAAAATAAAAAAATACTGGATAAGTTAGAGAAAAGATTAGTGAACATGAAGACCAAGCAGTAGAAGCTGTCAAAATGAAATATAAAAGAGAAAACAATTGCAAACCAGACTCTGTAGGTCATATTATATGAAAGCTCATTAAATTGGGTGGGGTTGGTGGGGGGAGGTACATAGACAGGAGCAAATCTAAATACCATCAACTATATTGTATGAAAAAGCACAAAAATTCAATAAAAATATGATTATTTTTAAAAACTGAAAGAATATCAATGAGCCATAGGAAAATTTTAAATGGCCCAATACATGTGCAATCAGTATCCCTCTCAAGAGGAGATACTTGAAAAGAAATGTCTTTAAAAGTTCATATTTGATGAAAATTACACATTCACACATTCACGGTCAGTGAACTTTAAGCAGAACCAACAAAGGAAACGTCACTAAAGCACATGATAACCTCATGCTGAAAAAACCACAAACACTAGGCTGGAGAAATGGCTCAGGGGTTAAGAGCACTAGCTGCTCTTGCAGAGGACCTGGGCTCAATTTGCAGCACCCACATGGCTGCTAACAACCGTCCATAATTCCAGTTCCATGAGCATTGCACGACACAGGTGCACTTACACACATGCAGGCAATACACTCATATACCTAAAATAAAAATACTAAATAAGATATTAAAAAACAAATACTAATAGAGAAAACTCATAAAAATACTCAGGTGGACAAAATACATGTTATGTTCAGAGAAATAAAGAAAAGGATGACAATGAATTTCTCAGTGGAAACTAGGTGAACAAGCACACAACAGATCAGCATTTTTAATTGGTGGAAAGGAAAACATCTGTCAGCCTAGAATTGTGTATTAGGTGAAAATAGACTCCAGAAATAAAAGTTACATGAGGATTTCATAGACTGAGCATCTTCATCTCTACCTGACCTGCATTCCAAACTGTTAAGGAACTCCTGCAGGGAGAAAAAAGGGTGATTCCAGAGGGAAATGTAGATTCACTAAAAAGGACAGATAATACCCCAAACGGTAAGCAAATGGTTTAGTTGCATGAGATTTTTTTATTGCTTATTTAAATATCTTTAAAATAATTGCTTAAAGAAATGTACGTTATTGCATATATATCATGTATAGATAGCACGTATGACAATAGCATGAATGCTGGGGAAAGATACATGAGTTTATATTTTTGTGAGCTCTTATCCTTTTTTTTTTTTTTTGGTCTTTTTGAGACGGGGTCTCTCTGTAGCCCCAGCTGGCCTGGCTCTCGCTATGTAGACCAGGGTGGCCTCTACCTCACAGAGATCTGCTTGCTTCCCATCCGAGTGCTGGGACTAAAGGCCTGTGCCACCACGCCCTATGAGTTTCTTATCTTACACTTGAATTTTCATACATTCAATTTTTAAAAATGTCTCTGGTTAAGATAAAGGTATAAGCTTTTATCCCCAAAGCAACTGTCAAAATAACAAAACAAAACATGATGACTAATAAACCCACAAAGAGGTAAAATGTAATCATTAAATGATTCCACAAACCCAGAAGAAAGCAGCATAAACAAGTATAAAAACAAAAACTGATCAGAGGAATAGAAAATAAAAAGAAAGATGATAGGATTAAACTGAAGCATAGATATGGCAACATAAAATATTAATGGCTGGTTCATTTCATAGAACTGTTTCTAGTTTTTTTGAGGTATCTCCAAACTGCTTTTCAGAGTGGTTACACTAGGTTACAGCCCCACCAACTGTGCCACATCTATGGCAACATTTTTTTTTTTTGTAATTTGTACTCTTGATGACAGCTATTCTGACTGGACTCAAATAAAATCTCTAAGTAGTTTTAATGTACATTTCCCTAGCAGTTAAGGATGTTAAAAAAACACTTTTTGAGTGTTTACTGGTCATATGTATTTCTTATTTTGAGAACTACCTGTTCAAATCCATAATTCGTTTTTTAATTAGGTTGTTTTCTTGTTTAATTTTTTAAGTCCTTTGTATATTCTAGACATGAATCCCCTGTCAAATGTATGGCTGGCAGAGATTTCCTCCAATTTCGTAGGCTGTCTCTTCACTCCACTGACAGTTTCTTTTGCTTTACAGAAGCTTTTTATTTTTTTGAGCTCCCATTTGTTGATTTGTGGTCTTATTTCCTGTGCTATGAGAGTTCTATTCAGAAAGTCCATACCTGTGCCTACAAGTTTATCCTCTACCATTTTTAGAGTATCAGGTCTTATGTTGATGTCCTTGGTCAATTTGCAGTTGACTTTTGTGCAAGGTGAGAATTAAGGACCCAGTTTCATTTTTCTGCATGTTGAAATTCAGGTTTTCCAGCTCTCTTATTTTTCAACATATATTTTTTGTCACTTTTGTGAAAAATAAGGTATAATTGTATAATAATTTCAAAGAATAAAAAATATTATTCGAGACTAATGACTTAAACACCCTTTATGTTTATTTTTTTCAAATTTTATTTATTATTTTAATTTTATGTGTATGAATGCATTGCCTACATGTATGTACATGCACCCATGTGGTGCAATCCACACGGAGGTCAGAAAAGGGCGTCAGATCCCTTGGAACTGGAGTTAAGGTCAGCCCCTTAAATACCCTTTATAAAATGTAGACCAGTCGGATTGGATAAAGAAACAAATCCAAGATCAAATATTAAAGGCAGAAATCTGTTAAGCATAAAAGGATGAAAAATAATACATCATTCAAACACTAATGAAAGAAAATGTGAGAAGTTTCATTAATAACAAGCTAAATTTGTCTTGGATTAAAATTATTTCATCATATTAAAATGACTAATTCATCAAGAGCACATACTCTAAAATGTTTTGTCAGCAGATGTTCAAAATATATTTCTTACAAGGTAAAAAATGCAAATAGAAGAAAAATCCATAAATATAGCCAGGAATTTCCGTATCGTGCTTTTACAATTAATACAACAAAGACTCTCCAAATCAGCAAAGACTTGAACAACAATCAGCTTGAAGTAATGGACATTTATAGAACACTTTGTCTTACAGAACAAGACTACATGTTATTTTCAAGTACCCAAAGAACATTGAAGATAGATCATATTTGGGGCCTTGAGATAATTCTAAGTAGTTAAAGAGTATTCTTGTCATACAAAGAATGTTCTTTGATGACAATGAAACTCTATTAGTGACGAATACTACAAATATCTCCAGCAATTAAAAAAACAACAACACACAACTCATCTGTTTTGCGACAAAGCAATTTAATATTCTGAAACAACACAGAGTAGAAACCAAAAGGAAAATTAGAAAATACTTTCAATGCAATAAAAACAAAAGCATAATATATCAAAATTTGTGGGGGACCAATAGAGCAAGAACGTAGGAGTAAAATTATAGCAGTGAACACCTGTCTTTGTAAAGATGCATCAAGTCAGTGACCTCACTTTCTAAAGAATGAAAGAGAAGAGCAAATTAAACGTAATGCAAACAGGAAGAAAGGAATAGTAAAATTAGAGTGAAAAAGTGAAACTAGAAAAACAACAGAAAATCAGTGAAAGCAAAAGATGATTCTTTAAGAAAATTTTGTTAAACCTTTAATGAGAATAATTAGGAAGCAAAGACAGAAAAGGCAAATATATCAATATAAGAAATGAAATGGGAGCAATCACTACATATCTTCTCTGTGCTATGATATTATCAATGGCAACTTTATTTTACACCAACATAGTGAATAATATGTTCCTCAAAGGATGTAAGTAAGAAAAGCTCTTTCAAGACCATATAGCTCTGCTTGGTTTGATAGTGTTCACATTTACCCTCAGCACTCAGAAAGCAGAAGCAGGCAGATCTCTGAGTTCAAGGCCAGCCTGTTCTATAGAACATGTTCCAAGCAAGCCAGGACTACATAGTAAGACCCTGTCTCATAAAAAGTCATATAACTTTGCAGTTATTTGTAGTTTAAATATTAACACAAAGGTGACTCTTGACCCGAACATCTCATTGCTGAATCCTGACAGTGAAGAAGCAGACAATTCAAATTCCATAAAAGCACTTCTCAAAATGGCAAAAGAAGGAGGTAATTCCCTGTTCGTTCTATACAGATAGCATCACCTTGCTATTAAAATCATATAAGGAAATCCTGGCACAAGAAAATTAAGGAACAATATTTCTCATGTACATAGATGAGAAATTGAGTCTGTTTAGAAAAGCACAACACTAGAAAAGGGAGAGGCAACCCTGTCATTATTCATAGAGAAAATGATCATGTTGAAATACTGATAGAACACATATGAAAGTAAAAGCAATATGCAAGACTTTAGTGAGGTCCCATTAAATAAAATCAATATACTAAAACAACCTATTTTTATTTATTTATTTATTTATTTATTTATTATTTTTAATATTTTATTGTTTTTATTTTATGTGTAAGAGTGTATCACCTGCATGTGTGTAAGTGCACCTGTGTTGTGCAATGCCCATGGAGTTCAGAAGAGGGCGTTGGACCCCCTGGAACTGGAGCCGCCATGTGGGTGCTGGGAATTGAACCTGACTCCTCTGAAAGAGCAGCCAGTGCTCTTAAACCCTGAGCCAGCTCTCTAGTACGTAAAACAACCTATTTTTTCAAAAATACCTCAAGCAATTGAAATGGAAAATAAAGACTATCAGTTAAAATTAACTTCAAAATACATGAATTTTATACATATATACACACATACATATATATACACACACATATATGTTAATAGAAACTGTGCAAACCCAGAAAAAGTTAGAATATATTTTTCAGAAGAATTTAAGGCTTAAAATATACTGCAGGGTTGGGGATGCAGCTAAGTGGTATATAACATCTGCCAGGCATTGAAGAGGCTCTGGATTCTATGCCCCACCACATAAAGAAAAACTAAAACACATCTTCACTCTTTTACAACCAAATGTGATGGTATTGAAGGAATTTTCAAATCGTCTTTTGTGAATTTGGTGATTTTTAGTTTTGAGGCTGGATGAGAGGAAGACAGTTTCAAATTTTGACAAATGCTTTTTCTGCATTTATAGAGAAAACTGGTTTATCTGATTTATTCTATTAATGGAGTCCATTACATTGATTCATTTTTCCCAATATTATGTAATGTTCAGTTATTTGAGTTGGAAAATTCTCAAGATCTAGTATTCAACATTATTACTAACAGTAGTGTATTATATATACTTAGATTTGCAAATAGCATAGATATTAAGAGCTGTTCTCACAAAATACAAAGAAAATAACTATGTGAGTTGAACAATATAAAAATTAGTTGAATCATGATGATTATTTCACAATACATACCAATATCAAAGTATCAATTTGTATGCATTAAATATATAAAAATTTTGCTATTAATTATGCCTCAAAAACTGACAAAATGCTAAAGCAATGTTTCACCCCAGGTATAAGCCCTACTTAGTCGTTATATGTTATATATTAGCTTAGACTTTTTTCTTGATTTTAGTAAGAAGGCATTTAGTGTTCCTTATATGCTGACTTTAACATTCAGATAGTAACAGGAATCATATGATCATGTCAAAAACCATTATTTATGTAATTGAATGCTTTGACATGAATGGATATGGGATATGTCAAAATGTTTTTCTTTGACATTTATGAGGAGGCTTACTTATATATTAGCTTAGACTTTTTTCTTGATTTTAGTAAGAAGGCATTTAGTGTTCCTTATATGCTGACTTTAACATTCAGATAGTAACAGGAATCATATGATCATGTCAAAAACCATTATTTATGTAATTGAATGCTTTGACATGAATGGATATGGGATATGTCAAAATGTTTTTCTTTGACATTTATGAGGAGGCTTACGAACTTTTGTTAGGTCCCATTAATATAATAGTCATTTTAATGGATTTCCCAACATTGAAACACCTTGAATTCCTAGACTGATATGAGTGATCATGATATATGTTTATTGTGTGTTGATTTTTCTAAAAATAATATCTATTTAAGTCTTTGTGTCACTACTCAGTTTGATCTGAAGGCCTATTTATACGTGACAGTCACATGAGTTTCAGGCTATCCTTGAACTCACTATATAGCTGAGGATGACCTTGAATTTCTGATCCTCCATCTCCTCCTGTTATTACAGGTGTGTGCCACCATGCCAGTGATTTTTTAAAATT
The DNA here is from genome assembly GCF_000622305.1 of Nannospalax galili. NCBI lineage: Eukaryota > Metazoa > Chordata > Mammalia > Rodentia > Spalacidae > Nannospalax > Nannospalax galili. Next base: position 3,468,080 of record NW_008331606.1, read on the forward strand.
TATTATTTTTATTTTATGTGTGTGAGTGTATTGCCTGCATGTAGATAAGTACACCCATGTTGTGCAATGCCCATGGAAGACAGAAGAGGCCACTGGATCCCCTGAAACTGGAGTTATGGACAGTTGTTAGCTGCCATATGGGTGGTGCGATTCGAACCTGGGTCTTCTTCAAGAACAACCAGTGTTCTTAACTGCTGAGCCATCTCTCCAGCCCTGCCCCCCCCTTTTTTGAGACAGTGTCTCAGTATGTAGCCCTGGCTGGCCTGGAACTTGTTATATACAGTAAGCTAGCCTCGAACTCTCACGTGCCTCTGCCTCCTGAATGCCAGGATTAAAGGTATGCATCACCACGCCCGCCCTCCATGATTCCAGGTTTTGATTTCTAGGATTCTGATTTGCTTTTGTGGTACCCTTTGTTTTGTTTGTCCTTTGGATCAGTGCTATTGATACATGAAAAATGAATTTTGGGTGAATATCTCAGGAAAGCAAAGTGCTGTGAATCGAAATTTCTCAACATATCCTCCCCAAATCCACACAAATGTAGAACAATTAAATATACAGGAACCCACATCCACATCTTAATTCAATGATAGGAACTACACAAACTTTAAAGTCTGTAATTGGGAAAGGAAATATCAAACCTCAGTGAAATTCTTTTGCAACGGCTTCTATCACATTTCATCATGTAGAGGAGTCTGTGAAAAACTGGAAGAGGGCTGTAACAGCAAGTGGTAGACAGAAAATTCACCTAAAATCACTACTAGCTAGAAAAATTCATCTTAAGTGAAAATACAGTAGGAGAGTCCCAGTAGATGAGTTTTTACTCCAAGAAACTGGCTTGAAAAACCAAGAAGATGATGAAAATAAATACCTACAATTAAAAGATAATGTCCGAACATTACCGAACTTAGGTTACTACAATAGGAAATTCTTCAAATCCCAGTGAGCTTTCTCAAGTACTCCTTGTCACCTCTTCCCACAGTATAAGGACAGTCTGGAGAAAACAGCTTGGAAAGAGAGGGGACCTAGGAGCAGGCCTAAATTGAATCTAAAATACTTGTCAGCCAGAAGTACTAAGTCACAAGACCGGCACACACAGACAGATTAAGACATTGAGGTAGGTGGGGTATTAGGAAGAAGAGAGTCAGCAAAACTGGGAGTGGTGAAGACAATCAATCACAATACATTCCATATGTGCATGCAATTGCCAAAATATGTAATTTTAAAAATTAATAGGCAATAAAGACAGGCTGCATGACACCGAGAAAATATCAAAAATGTCCTACTAGAGTATCAAAGATTTACTACAAGAAAGGAATTAAAATGTACCCCTGATTTGAGGTAAGACTTCCAAAAGCTGTTACTTTTGGTAGAGAAAGTGTTGAGTATTTTCCCTTTGAAGACTGGGTAGTAAAGAAGACATGAAATAAAATGAAATAAAAGTGTAAAATGCAAGACTTTGAAAGAGAAAAGAAAAACAAAATATAGCAGAAAATGAAAGCTATATCCTATTACTATCTCCCAAATAAATGAAATTTGAATGATAAAAAAGAAAGAAATTCAGTGTTACCAAAAAAACAGAAGAGGGCGCCCTTGATCTACGATTATTTAAAATTATGCCAAGTCCATTAAATGATTAAGCAAAAATACAGCTATTATAGGAGGAAACAAAAACTAAGCAGCTCTGCTGAAATCTTCACCCTGAAAAAAACTACATTGGTAAAGAAATTAACATGAGTAAGTTTGATTTTGTTGCTTTTAAAAAATGAACACAACCTTGGGGCTGGAGAGATGGCTCAGTGGTTAAGAACACTGGTTGTTCTTGCAGAAGACCCTGGTTCGAATCCCAGCACCCACGTGACAGCTAACAACTGTCCGTAACTCCAGTCCCAGGGGATCCAACAGCCTCTTCTGACCCCCACAGGCATTGCACAATACGGATGCACTTACATACACGCAGGCAATACACGCATACACATAAAATAAAGATAGTAAATTTTAAAAACGCAACCGATGGGCTTGCCACAACAGACAGTCTGTGGCCTATACTGGCCTCATGCTCACTATGTAGCCCACAGTGGCCTTGACCTCACAGCAATCCTCCTGCCACAGCCTTCTGAATTCTGGAATTACAAACATGACCTACTACCCCCCAAAATAGAAATTGATTATCAGACAGTTAGAGAGGTGAGTAGTCTGAAATCAGTAAAATCCAGGAGCTGAAAGAGACATATTTTTTCCTGAGGCATTAAGTAAAAACCCAGTCCTTGTATTTTTCATATTCCAGAGGCTAAAAAACACTCTAGCCCCTTCTGTCTTCAAAGTGTAATCAAATATGAAAAATGCCAAAATACTTTACAGAACCGTATTTTTCCAGGTTGGAATTAGGGGTACTCATAAGAGCAAATGGTGTGATGGATGATAGATGAAAAAAAATGTATTAATAAAATAGATGTGGAAAGAGATTTAGGTGTGTGTATATATGTATGTATTCATGACATATACATATGTCGATGTGCATACATGTATTTCCTAGTTCTGTTCATGCAAAACAACTGGAAGCTGTTTCACCACAGTCTCAATGAATATCCTTAATGCTCAGATCTTAGCTGCAAAAGACCAGATTTTCCACTAAAACAAACCAGTGCTTTAGAGAAATGGCTAACCTCAGAGCCAAGCCTTGGAAAGTACATGATGAACTTAGAAGATCATGTTCTTCAGAAAATATGAACTGGGCAAGGAACAGAGGTACAAAGTAAAGGACAGAGAGTGAATTAAAGTATGCATGACTGCCTAATCAGGTAAAATCTGAGGATCAGTATAAGTCATGACAATTAACTATGATACATTAACAAGCAAGAATCCATTATGCTGAAACAAATAAGCAGTTGTAAAACAGAAAAATCCCCTTACTGTGGATTATGGACTACACAGTATAGAAGGAATGCTGGAGGTAGCCGTTATCATAGGCATAATTACAATTAAGCAAGAATGGAAAAGACCAACGGATGTTAAAACTAAAGATAACCATTTCACGACTAAGCAATTAATTACATGCTTTCAGAATTAGCTACTATAAGGTATTTACTATATATAAATGTGGCAGTTTGACTTAACAAAATAACTACAAATTAACAGTAATGGGACTGATTGACATATTTTGCCTCTTGATATGATGCCCTGGGAACTAAAGATTTCTGTGATATTCCTGCAAAAACAAAATAACTGAAAATCATGAGGGAATTTCAGAGAAACCCAAGTTGAGGGCAAAACACTGCTATGTGTTCAGAATTATCAAGATCACAAAAGAAAGAAAAATTAATCTACTGCTCTAAATTAAAGAAGACTTAAATAAGAGGGTATGAGAAATAAATACAGTCAACGAATAAATGCAACCCGTATTTCTGACTTTTCTATAAAGGACATTATTGATATAATTTTAGTATTTGAGGAATGTCTATAGATAAGCTATGCTTTGTTAATGTAAATTTCTTGTTTTTTATAGTTGTGCTTTGGTTATTGCTTAGTTATGCAACTTATTGTCAATGGGTTAGAAAATTATCACACAAACATATACCTGCATATTAATTTGTATGTACAAAGAGAATGATAATATGAATATAATAAAATAACCCTCTGATAATCTTTCTAAAGGATGTAACAAAAACAAAGTTTAAACTTTCTGAAATTAGGTTCAAAAAGTTTTAAAAATTCATCGTGCTTAATAAAATGAAATTGGTATGTTAGAACTATTTGGCAGAAATTTCTCTAAGAAACAAAATGTAAATATGTATGCATTTCCAACATGTCTCTTCATAAAATATTAATGCATACCATACAAAGGAGAAATTATACCAAGAAGGAGATAACAGTGGAGAAACTGAGCCTGTAGCATTATAATCAAGCGTACAATGTTGCTATCATCAACAGTGGAACAAAACAGTACCATGTACCTTCTAATATTAAATAAGACACAAAATGGCCAAAGAGGAAAAAAAAAACTACTAAATGTAATCGTGGAGAATCAATGTATGAACTCTAGTTGCAAGGACACCCTGAAAATAACTGACTGAGGAATGCTTTCAAACTGAAGAAGAGTACAAAGACATTATAACTACATGTAATTTTGTGATCACAGGCAACACGATTTTTTTGTGTGATGTTCGCAGCATTTCTGGTGAAATGATTTTAAGGTAAGTTTATAAAAATGAATCTGAAAGCTTTATTTCTTTTTCTGTGCTATGAAATTGTTTAAATTGCATTGGAATAGTATATTTGAGGACTTTGTGCAAATATCCTTAGTCTGTTGTCATTTACTTTCTTTTGCAAATGGGTCTCATCAGGCTACCCAGACTAGCCTCAAGCTTTTGAATAAAAACAATCATTTACCTCAGCCTCCCATGTTGATAATCCTAAAAGTGTGCTTCACCAAACCCAGCATGGTGGCGCTTATTGGACAAGCATCTTTCTCTAAACTCATTTAATTTTCTTTTGCAGTTGATCTACTAGACACTCCATCTCTACTGGTGCATAAGACAAGTTTAATTGGTCTGAAAATTATCTAACTTTTGAAGCTCATTTGCACAAAATTATTTCATTTTTCTGACTTGAAAATAAATATATATTATTTTTTAAAAATTTGTGGTGTATGATTTTTTTTGGACTGCTTCAGCTGATCTCTGAGGACTGGGTGGTTTTGAAAGGCCACACTCACAATTTATTGACTGGCAGGTTTTCCACAAACGTGCTTCATTTTTCTCCTGATGGCCTCTTTCCATCAGTTATTTCAGGATTGCCACATGAAAATGGTGTCAGGATTACAAAGACAACAAGGACTGAAAAACCAGTGCATTAGCATTTTGAATGTATTATGATTCTTCAAGTACTGTTAGTTGAAGCAAATCACATGCTCAAACAAATACAATCTGTGTTCACTTTCTGATTTCCTAACTGGTTCATCAAATCACTAGCTAATGTCCATGAGTATTTAGACATCAGAGGTATCAGATATCACCGGCATCATTCCTCCATCAAATGAAAACTTGGAGTTTTGACCAGTGGTGCTAGTTGATGCCTGTCTTTTTAAAATAAACCTGCTAAGTGAGGATACAATGCATCATCTATACACATCTGACTGACGCTAGCATATCGTACATATCTCTATATAAAACAGTTCCATTCTCTGCTTCCCTTGATAACTGGCTAGAGGAAACTCTTCATGAAGACTAGGGAAAGGAGCTAGACATGTACAGTTGTAATAGGGAGTACTTAGATTTGTAAATCTACAATTTAAAAGAGATTAAGAGACAAATTGATAAAGGAAAAATGGATTTCTATGCAGTTTAGCCAAACCGGAGAAAGACTCTTAGTTTCTCTCTACCTTTTCTATAGTCATGTTATAATTTTATATAAAAGATGGAACAAAAGACAGAAAATATGCATATGTTAATTTAAGTTATCAAGCCTGTATGAAGTCTCTTCCTGGAAGGCAAATTCTTTCTCTGGCTTGGTGCCGGGGCTTCAGCTTTTCCCTTCTCTCCACATGAGACTTCTCTGGAAATTTTAACTCTTTGGTATCCACTATTTCAAGAGTCCAATAGTCAAAGGGACAGGAAGAAGTGTGCTCCAGTATATCTCCTTTCCTAGAGGGAGACGCATAGGGTATACGTGTGTGTATATGTGTGTGTGTGTGTGTGTGTGTGTGTGTGTGTGTTAATGCTTTCAAAAATTCATTATATACATGTAGGAAAACGTCATAACGAAACACTTTATTGTGTGTAATTAATATATGTTAATAAAAACTTTAAAATGATTATAGAAAGAATATCTTCCAGAAGGGTTATACAGTGCAACTTCGAGTCCTCTTATGCAGTTTACTAATGTCTTCCACACTTAGCTCTCTTCTTATGTACCATTTTCATTTGACAATTTGAAGATTTGGCAGATTAACAATAGCCATTTCCTGATGAGGAATCCAGGTTAAATCATTACTTAATATTTCATTTTTTTCTGAGACAGGGTCTCTCTCATGTTGCCCAGACTGGCCTCGAACTTTAGCTACATACATGAGGATGACCTTGAAATCCTGATTCTCTTGTATTCGGCTCCCAATTGCAGGGAACACAGGTGAGCACCCTTATACCCAGTTCAGTATATTCACACTCTGATGTTCAGTCTTGAATAGGGCACAGGAGGGGTTGCTTTGCTAATCCATAGTTGTTGGCAATAAAGGGCATGTGTTAATTAAAAACCCCTGGAGTTTGTGTAGCAATTATCCGATTAGTGTTTGCCAGAGACTGCACAGAGTATTTTGGTTCTCCGTAGACATTCTGATGCTTCTAACACACTTGAATCTGCTGCTTTATAAGGGTCAGGCAACAGAACAGCTTGGATCTGCTGGGAATAGGATCAGACAGGACTCTTCAGAGAACCAGAACTAATATTACACATAAATATATATGAGAAGACTGATGTAGAGATTTACATGTCTATGTACTTATATACATAGATATGTAATAAGTCAATTGGTTCATGTGATCATGGAGAATAGGGAAGCAGGCAAGGTGGTGATGTATTTCAGACAAAGTTCAAAGGCCTGAAAAATGGGACCACCTATAGTGTAACTGGTAGTCCAAGGTTTGAGAGTCTAATGGCCTGCTAGCATAAATTCCATTGTAGAAAGGCCGAAGAACCTGGAGCGTCATTATCTGAGGGTAGAAAGAGATGAATGTCCTAGATCAAAATCAAGAGAGAAACAGTACTTCCTGTGCATTTTTCCATTAATTTAGAACCTCAAAAGATTTGATACTTGCCCACACTAGTGAAGACAGACTTTTACGAAGCCTACCAATTCAACTGTCAACTGCTTCTGAAAACACCCTCAAAGTCATGCCCCGAAATAATGGTTTACCTAATTCACTAGCTATCTGAATAGCCCTTAGCCCAGTCAAGTTGACACATAAAATTAACAACTCTAAGTCTGCCACTTATCAACTTGGCAAGCATAACTATCTTTAAAATAATAATGTGATGGTTAATCTCAATCATCAACTTGATTGGACTGAGAGTCAGCTTGCTGATCAGTAAAGGACATCTCTGGAAGTGTCTCTGATGCCATTTCCAGAGACAATTAGATAATGAAGGCTCTGACCTAATGAATGGATTTCTAATATGGTGGCATTACTGGGAAGCAGTAGAAAGCAAGTGATCAGGCCTACTTAGAGGAAGGAGGTCACTGGGGTATGTTCTGGAGCTATAGCTTGCCCTGGAGCTTTCCTGTTAGCATTCCTCTGTGCTTCCTGGTCACCATGAGGTGAATAGTTTTCTTCTACTATACCTTCAGTCATGCTATTTTGTCTCAAGGCAGGCCTAGAAACACAGAATCAGCCTTTTCATAACCGTGAAACAAAACAAATAATTCCTCCTTTAAATTGGTGCTGTCCGATATTTTATCTGAGCAAAGCAAACATCTGACTATACCCCAGATGTCCATACAGACAATAACAAAGTCACAAGTTTATGTAAAACAACTCCACTAGCCTATGTACAGCAAAAAATCCAGTAATCCATTGCCAGAAAAGAAGAGAAAGATCCAAGTAATGTTTATTTTTCTTCTAATACCACATAAGCTAAATATTATGATGTAAAAATTCTTTAAATATTGATACAAAGTCAATACATTTTATTTATATAAGTTAAGAGAAGAAAGAAAATGAAGATGTTTTTTATACACACAAGAATGATCATGAAAAAACAAAGTATTCATGTCATAGCTCTATTCAAGAAAGGAAGTATTATACATCATCTGGCAATTTGCTTCCCTTCCCTCCCCTCCCCCCTTCTCTTTCTTTCTCTCTCTCTCTCTTTCTCTCTCTCCCCCCTTCTCTTTCTCTCTCTCCCTCCCTCTCTCTCCTTCTCTCTCTTTCTCTCCCTTCCTTTCTTCCTTTCTCTTTCTTTCTTTCTTTCTTTCTTTCTTTCTTTCTTTCTTTCTTTCTTTCTTTCTTTCTTTCTTTCCTTCTTGATAAGATCTCCCTATAGCCCCAACTGGCCTGGAACACACTATGTAGACCAGGTTTCCCTTGATCTGAGTGCTAGAATTAAAGGTGTGTGCCACCCTTACCAGGCCATAATCTGTTCTTTCTAAAATCCAAAGAAGCCTACAAAGTACTATGCCCATTTCTTAATTGAGAATGACATCAAGTATAGAAACTTAGATAAAACATAGTAATTTGAAGCCTTAATAAGTTCATAAATGAGGCAGGCCAAATAACTTGCTGAAGTTAGTATCTCATGCTCTGATACGAATATTTCTTATTAAGGTATCTACAATGCCTTCATCTGTTCATGAGTTCCATTTAGCATGATATCATCACAGTAAGATTACTATACAATGATTTTAGTGATCTCAAAATGATTATGACTCTTCTAGACTATTTTGGACACCTTTAGCCTGCTTTGTAAGAGAAAGAGACTTTAAATAGCATTGATGTAAGAAGTAGAAGAAAATGAAGTTCTTCAGTTCTCTCAAGGGTGGATTCCTTATTACCTTGTTGATGGAGATTAGAAGTAAATGCATTTGTAGGTGAATATCTACATACTGATGAAAGGAAGCAGTGACTCTATAGGCGTAGAGATGGTCAAAGAAGGCTCATACTTAAATGAAGCTCATTTTAGCTGGATTTTCAGCATTGGAGATCTACCACTAGCTGAAAATTAAATGTCCTATTGACACTATACCAATCATATACAAAATTAATAGGAATAAAGTGTTCATAGGAAAAATATTAAGTTTGTGTGGATGAATCTGCAAGAATTAGGGAAAGTGCATGGGTTGAGTCCATATCTTAGATGGTCTAAAGAAGGCATACATATCAGCACACACTGTGATCTGACTTGAGGAAGCAGGAGGATCTTGAGTTGGTCTAGCCTGGCTGACAGACCAAGTTTCAGGCCAGCCCAAGCTTCAGAGTGAGACCTTATCATAAAAAATCATGTGGCTGGGGAGGTCATAGGCCCTAAAGAAGTATCTACTGTCATTATTTTGCTAAATGGGCTAGTACTAAGCTACCTTCTAAATGCTTCTCTGTATACCCGTAGATTAGTACAGCTCTCAACCCTCATCAGAGAAGATGCTTTTGGCAGTGGATGTTGATTAATACAGAGTTATAGCTGGTTAGAATGCAGAGAATGAGTAATTGTGGAATGCTCGTCCCTAAATGGCTATTTATATGACACCCTCCCCACATGGCTCAGGGCACATCATGGAAGAGGGGGTGGAAAGATCATAAGAACCAGAAGTTGAGGAGGGCTGCTACAAAGCAGTATCTTCTGGACATGACAGGGCTGTTTCACTCAGGAACTAACAGGTGCTATGGCTGCTTGTTTAAAACCTGCACAAGATCAAATCAATCAAACTTCCAGCATAGATGGGAGAAGGGTTCCTGAACCCCACCCCTAGCTGAGGATCTTTGGCATTTGAAGCCTGCTAGGCTACAGAGACTCTGCTTTCTTCAGGAGTGTGGCCCCCCGGTAGGTTGCCTAGGCTCTAGTGGATGATCCTACATCCATGCACATCACTAATGAAAAGGAGGACATGAAATTAGGAGGGGGTGTGGTGAGGGTCTGGGAGGAGGGGGAGTGGATGGGGAGTGGGCGTAACCAAAATGCAATGTATACAACATTAATTTCTCAGAGTATAAATAAAATTTGTTTATGAAAACAAAACAAAACAGAAAAGAATGTCTAGAGAATGAGACCCTCCTTTTTTGATGCCCTTCTCCACAAGTTCATATGTGCCTCCTTAAGATACCATGGTAGAATGCATGGTGCTAGGGGACTTGACAAATAAGGGAAAGTCACATCAGATGGGCCAGCATTTGGGCATACCTGTGTTACTGTCTGAACTTCCTCAGATTCTTCCATGGAGGCAGCCCCTTCACACATCCACAGAACAGCTTGCAACAATAAAGTCATTACTACTCTCCTATCCCCTGTCCCCTAATAGTCTCTTATACCTCCCCTCCAGTTCTGACATCATTCAAGTTCTGAACTTGACTGGCTAAGAGATCTAGGCTTTTGTTCCTATATATGATTTTGCAGCAGCACCTTTGCATCCAAAGTGATAAGATGGGTTAGAGTAGCCAGGCCCCTCATAGCCAACCCTATCCAAATACTGAGAACACTCTGTTCTCTTTGCCTGGCCTGAGTCATCTCATGCAGCTGGAACCTACTAGTTGTCACGAAATTAAAGATTTCAGAGCAAATATCGTCTGGAACTCCTTGCCTTCATCTTTTTTTTCCTTTTTAAAATAGAATCTCTGCCTGGTTACACTCCTCCCTCACCCCCCCCCAGCCCAGAATCAAGTAGAAAAAATGCATAGACATTGTCCTGTTTTCTTCGCAGTGAAGAATTGGGAAATTCAATATGTGTTTACAATGACAGCAACGTTAAAATAGCTCATCTCACACTACACTGCCAAATGAAGGATAACAGAGACATAAACATTGTCCTTAGAAAGATTTTTTTTTCAGAAGAAAAGTATGAATCGAATCATTTACTGAAGCACTGTTTGAACAGATGGTGTGATTAACAGCTAACATGTAAGCCATCTTGGGAGTTTATGGAAAAGTAAACAAGTGGAGTTTAAAAGAAATCTTTTAATTCCCCCAATTCCTTCATTCATTTCACTAGGAAAACTGGAAACTGTGTGTTTTGCAGGCTACATTTCCTTGGAGGAAGTAAGGAGTAAGCAGAGAGGAGGGTCTCTTTACTGCAAGCCCACATGAATGAGCTTCCAACTTGTTGCCTGAGGAATGAGATGGGTCTGAGCAGACAGGTCCCTCCACACAGCTGACCCTTGTTACCCGTCCAGGACTCTCTTTTTATGTGAAGTTCTGAATGGCCTCTTGTACCTGGGAGTAAGGAAGAGTTTAGGTTTGGGAACTAAACGTGTTCCTGGTACTTTGTGGGGTGCTTTCATAGACTGCATTCTCTAGGGGCTGTAGAATGTTCCTGGGAGTCATGTGTTATAAGCTGATTTTCCCAAACAAGAAATGGGTTAAGGGCTGGAGAGATGACCCATCAGTTAAAAGCACTGGCTGATTTTGCAGGGTCTCAGGTTCATTTCTCAGCACTCACATGGCAGCTAACAACCATCACCATTGGTAACTCCAGTTTCAGGGGCTCCGATGCCCTCTTATGGCCTCTGCGAGCACTGCACACACAGATACACTTACAGGAAAAACACTTGTACACATAAAATAAAAAATAAAGAAAGAAGCAAGCAAATAAATAAAATTTTACAAAAGAAACGGGTTGAAGGAGTACGTGATGCCAAGGCTGCACAGATACTTCCTCCATGGAGTGACCATTGAAATCATGGCCTGTGGATTTCCAGTCTCTGAGAGGAGGTGACTGATGGTAGAGGAAAGAGCACTGAGCAGAATGGCTGGAGATATGGGGATGAAAGTCTCCTCTGCTGGCCTGTTCCTTAGGATGATAGCTGCTCCTATGTGCACCACAGCTTCTCCATCTTCAAAAATGCAAGAGCAGTACATGCTCTTAACTGCTGCACTCACTCTCCAGCCCCACACATTTTCTGTTTTGATTGAAGAAGACATTGTTTCTAAAGGGACTTTTTGTTTTGTTTTGTTTTGCAGATCAGAAAGCTAATATCCAAGGTGTTACTGAAAATCCAGATCAAGACATCTGTCCTCAGGATTTCAAGACTAACTTGCCCTTTGAATTCAGATTTGGGAAAGACATGGATTTATAGGTTCTGTTTTTTATTCATCCAAATGTTTGGGTAAAGTAAGAACTGTATGAATTTTAATATTGGCCGCTAATTCTATAGTTAAGAGGCATGTTTTTACATGCACCATGAGTATGCTTACTGTTTGAATCTGGAATGTCTTCCTTAGGCTCACAATTTGCAAGCCTGATCTCGGCCTTGTGGCTCTATTTTGGAGGCTGTGGAGACTTTAGGGGATGGGCCTAGCTGGTGGAAGTAGCTCTCTAGGGACTTGCCATTGAAAGTTAAACCCATTCATGGTTCTGACTATGGCCTTGGCTTCCCAGTTCACACCATGTGAACAGCTGTCTCCTGCCACAGAAAGAGATGCTTCGGTTATTATGCCTTCCCCACCATGACGATGTCCCTCTGAAACCATGAGCTGAAATAAACTTCTCTTGCCTTAAGTTGTTTCTATCAGCTCTTTCCTAAACTTTCTTTTGAATGGAACAGACTTTTGGACTCATTATCTTGTGAGGATCCCCTTGCAATTTCCCCAGTGACTTGTTTTCATTATTTGTTCTTCCAAGCATCCATTGGCAGTAGGGGCTTCAGTCCCTCAGTAATGTCCATACTATATGAGGTAGAAGGAGATGAGGGGACTTTGGCAGGAGTCTGTCAATGTATCTGGGTGTGAGTTGCTTTCTGACATGATGGGTGCTAATTTCTACTGCTAATGCCTTATATTGGGAAGAATTTCAATACAGTGTCAGGGCATGCAAAAACTGGTAATCTTAAGGGTAGACTTCTCAGAGGACATTGAGACTGAAGACTGAGATTCATAGAATTTTTCCAGGTCTTGCTTCTACAAGAGAGTCACAGGAGAACCAACAAAATAGGTGTTTGCCATAAAGCCTGATGACCTGCGTTTGATTCCTAGGACCTACATGATGGAAAGAGAGAACCAACTTCCTCTGACCTCTGACCTCTCTGTGCAATCATGTCCACACATACATGGCAAATGAATGAATGAATGAATACTATAAAAAACATTCAGAGAGCCACAAAGGAATCCTTCTCTGTGTATTTTGGATATAAGTTATTTTTAATTACATGTGTGTTTAGAAAAGATTTTACTGGGGCTGGAGAGATGGCTCAGTGGTTAAGAACACTGGTTGTTCTTGCAGAAGACTGGGGTTTGAATCCCAGCACCCACATGGCAGCTTACAACTGTCCATAACTCCAGTTCCAGGGGACTCGATGGCCTCTTCTGTCCTCCGTGGGCATTGCACGACACGAGTGCACTTAGCTACATGCAGGCAATACACACACATAAAATAAAATAAAAAGTAGTAAATATTTTTTTTAAAAAGAAAAGATTTTATCATACTCTCCAAATTGTCATTTGATTTCTTAAAATGTGTCACTTGCAGAAAACATGTTTTATTTTAATTAAGTGCAATTTATTAACATTTTCTTTCATATGCCATGTTTTTTGCTGTTGTATGCAAAACATAGTCTTTAGAAGGTTAAGTGGCTTTTAGGTAAGACGGTGGACTAGAGGCTGCCTCTGTGAGATCCAGTAGAAGAGAGAGTCAGAGTAAGATAAAATTGACTCTGCCCTAAACTGAGAAATAGAAGGGACATTTCAAAGATCCATGAAAGGAGTGGAAGAACAGGGACAAGAACAGAGACCTAGATGTGAAGCAGAGAAGCAAGCCTCAGCGCTGCCCTGCCCCCAACACTGCCCCTTGCTGTGGGAAAGAATCTCCACTTTCTGCTTTTCACTATCGGTTCAGTTCTTTTCATTGACTTACTGAGGACAGGTGACCAAACATGGCTTTCTGTGGCACAGAATATAACCCATAAGTCTGATAACATGTTCTCAGAGGTGACTTCCAAAAAGTCTGTCAGACGAGAGCTGTGTAGTCACACAATCATGGTGACAGCCATCATGAGCCTCAAATCCACGTGCAGGCTTTAGGAAGACAGTAATTTTGATAGATCAGTGGTACAGGGAAACTCCATTTGTTAGGTCACATGACTTGGAGGACAGCAACCAGACGTTAACATTTTTTTCTTTAATTTTTTTTGAAAATTTCATACGTGAGTATTGTCATTACATTAATTCCATTCCTCCTCAGTCCCCCACCAACTTCTGATATGCCACCCACTCCCTCTCAACTTCTTGGCTTCTTCTTTATTATTGTTACAAACATGCATTTATAAATACACACATATTATATATATAATGCATTGAGTCCATTTGGTGGTACTCCTGTGCATCTGTATTTAGGGCTGCCCATCTGGGATCAGATAACCCCTCAGGAAACTAGTCCCTAGAGAAAACTGATTCGGCCTCCCTCAGCATCCATTGATCACCTATAGCTCTTCATCTTGAGGTGGCACCCAATGATGACATTCCTCGAATCCACCTTGGCATGCCAGTTTTTTCATTATGCAGATCTTATTACAATAACATACTGTAGAGATTTCATTGGTATAGCATCCTTATCATATCTGGGATACATTTACTAGTAGTATCTTGTCCCTCTGGACCTTACATTCTTTCTGCCCCCTCTTCCATGATGTTCCCTGAGCCTTAGGTGTAGAGGTTGCATTGCAGATGTGTCACTTAGGGCTGGGCACCTCACAGTCATGTATACTATGTGTTTGGCCAGTTGTGAAACTCTGTAATAGTCTCTATCAGTTGCAAAAAGAAGCTTTTTTCATGAGTGGTGAGAGGTACACTTGTCTGTAAATATAAGGGTACATGTTTAGAATATAGTAAGAAATTTCCTTGGTCTAGGAAAGTGACAGAAGTAGGTTCTTCTCTAGGGTCTATGACCTCTCCAGCCATGTGTACTTGGCCATGTTTATAGTACCATGCATGATTTATCTACTATTTAGCAGGCCTTGAGTCCAATTAGACAGCTGTGGATTACCTCCAAGATAAAAGTGCTACTAATGTACCAATTGAGATAATTTGCTGGGACAGTCATTGTGGTTCATAAGCTTACAGTTGGGTTGGACCATTGATTGGTTCTCTCCCTTGGCAGCTTGCATAGTATCTTCTGATACCATGAGAGCTAGTCTTCAGGGAGGAGGCTTCCAGGTCCGTTCCAGATGAATTGCTCCATCTCTTGTTTCTGAAGTATGTTCTGTCTTCAGCAATAGGGTCTTATGTGTAAGTTCTGGGAGGCAATCAGGCACCTTAACAATAGCTTGCTGTGTTTTTGTAGTCTCTTGGACTACCCTGACTAACAACTCGAAGGGAGGTTCCCATGCCTGGCACTGTGATTTTTGTTCTCTAGCCATCAGCTATACATTTGCACTCACATTTATAAGTATATGTGTATTTTTCAAGTCTTATTAAATATATCTCCCTTTGATTTTTTTATACCAGCTAAGCATTATTTATCTCTTTTTCCTCTTCCTGGCCCTGCGTAGCCCTCCCTCCTTCCTCCCACGTTAAAGTACCCCCCTTCCCATTTCTCTCTTGATAACTCCTGTTTCTCACTATCTCTCTCTATCGAGCTTCCTTCTTCCCCTTTACCTTCATGGTTCCTTTTCATTTTCCTGGCTCCTGAGGTTATATCAGGATTTATACTCATATCTAAGGATTTGGAGCTAGGATCCACAAATGAAAGAATGTACATGCTTCTTTTTCTGAGTCTGGGCTACCTCATTCAGTATAACATGCACCATTTTGGGAAATAATCTATTGTTAAAAATTTGAGACTGGAGAGATTGCTCAGGCTTGAAGAGCACTGGTTGCTCTTGCAGATGACCCAGGTTCTGTTCCCAGCACCCACATTGCAGCTAACAACTGTCAGTAACTCCAGTTCCAGGAGATCAGCAGGCTCTGTGGGCATTACAAGCATGGTGCGGTAACATACATGCAGGCAAAAGATTCATACAATAAATAAATAAATAGATTAATAAATTAATAAACAAATTAATAAATTAATCTACCTAGTGGTCCTGAGATTAGGGAATTACTGCATGTTAGAGAGCCTTATTTTGGCCTGTCACTGGCCCTGGGTGAGGGAAGGCCCACAAATGCAGTTGGGCAAGACACTAAGGGGATAAAGGATCAGGTGGCAGGCTAGCTTAAGTGTGAAAGCACTTTGAGAGAAATAAGCCCACTCTCAGAGGCAAGAAAGACCTCAACAACAATCTTTACCCTGTAGTTTGACACATCTGGGTCTGAGACTAATGATTTGACTGAATTCTGTAGTCACCTGTCTGTCCTTCACTACTGTAGAGTCTGAGGACTCTGAAATTCCAGCAATGTACATGATATCCACAGGAGCAGCCTTCCTGCAGGGTGATTAAAACGCAGAAGTCCTTGAAAGTGTAAAGGCAGGTTCTGTTCCTGTACCAATCTGATCTCAGGGTTGCAGTTGCTTTTTAGACTCCCAATATACTGGGAGATACCCGTCAGCTAAAACACCCACCTCAGGGCGTACAGTCTGAAAAATCTGAGAAAGAGGAGACAATCTGCTTAGCCTAGAGAATGCAAAATTACGTGTGCCCAGAAGAAGCCCCTATATGCAAAGAAGGAAAATGACTACTGTGAAGACAAGCCTGGCAGGACAAAATAGAAGATTCTTGTCCAATCCATACTCAGCAAGAGTAGAAACCAAAGAAAAATAAGCCACAAGTTCAAATCTCCTCCCTCCACCCTCCATTTGTGCCTATAATTTTCGAGGACTCAGAAAGAAGGTGCTCAGTCCCTCATCGTTCCTTGTTGGTTTTCCTTTTTCATCATGTGAGTCTCTCTCCCCTTCCTTATACATTTAGTAGGATTCTTACTATGTTTTTACATTTTTGAGATTTTCATTTTTTATTCTCCTTCATACATTTATCTAGTTTTGTTTACGCATTTTATCCATTTTGAGGAAATTTGTTTTCTTAGGTTCTTTGTGTGTGTGTGTGTGTGTGTGTGTGTGCGTCCCTATGTTTCCTTCTCTACCGTATATTTAGTAGCATTTTCATTTCATCTTATTGGCTCTTAAAAATATTCTTTAAAATTTTTAAAAATTATTTCTATGTTATGTGTATGAGTGCATTGCCTGAATGTATGTAAGTGCACCCATGCAATGCCTGTGGAAGTCAGAAGAGGACATCAGAGTTCCCTGGAACTGAAGCTACAGACAATTGTTAGCCACCGTGTGGGTGCTGGGATTCGAACCTGGGTCTTCTGTAAGAGCAGTCAGTGTTCTTAACCAGCCCCTTAAAAATATTCTTAAACTTTTACTTTTTATTTCACTTCTTTACTTAATTCTGATTTTGATCATTTTCACTATTGGGAAAACTTTTTTTTCTTTTTCTTTTTTCTAATCTGTTGCTCTTTTCCCTCCATAACACTTTTCTCCATTCCTCTACTCCTCTTCTGCTTTCTCCTTTCATCCGTTGAACATGGTTTCTTCTTTTTTTCTCTCTTCTTCATATCCCCTTACTTCATCTCACGCATTTATTAGTTCCAGGGTTGCCTTAAATTTTTGTAACTTAAAATTTTATTTTTATTTTATGTATAAGAGTGCTTTCCTTGTATGTGTGTAAATGCACCATGTGCACGCCTGGTGCCCTCAGAGGCCAGAAGAAGGCATTGGATCCCCTGGAACTGGAGTTAAGGATAGGTGTTAACCACCATACTGATGCTGAGAACTGAACTGGGGTTGTCTGGAAGAGTAGTAAGTGCTTCAGCCTTCATAAATAATTTTCAATTTCACAGTTTATTCTACGGTTATATATGTAGCACTGTTTTCAGTTTTGTGGTCATTGGTAACAGAAGTCTGTGATTGATTTTAAGTGTATTCCTGTATCTTGTATGTTTGATGTTGTTGGTGCTATGGCAGTTTGTTTCCTTCTTTCCATGACTGCTACCAAAGATTGAGTTTTCATGATTAGGCCACTCAATAGAAAAATTATCCCCCAGAAGAGACACTCAAACCATCAGATTTGTAAATTGCAGTACATAAATGCCAGAAACATGAAAAAGGAGGACATAAGTCTTCCCAAAGATAATACCTCACCTATTGAACTGAAAGACACAGAAATAGGTAAAATGATGGCTGAAGATTTCAAAAGTTTTCTAGTAAAAATGATTGACTGCATGAAAGACAGTACAAACAAGATTGATTCAATCTGGGCCCGAGAGAGGAAAGTCAGTAACGTAGAAAAAAAAGCTAAATGGATGATAAAATTCACACTATAGATGAGAAAGTTAGCAACATAGAAGAAAAATTCAATAAAGAAATAGAGATTTTGAAAAGGAATCAAATATAAATTCTGGAAATGCAAAAAATCAATGAATCAGCTAAAATATATAGTGGAAAATATTATCAAAAATCAAGCAGAAGACTAAATACTACGGATGTGCAGACAGCAAGAGGCTGTGAGCACTCTGCCTTTAATAGCACACATATTTGAAGCCTATGCCTGCCAAGGCTTAGGGATCATCACAGAAGTGGGGGTGGATAGACTGTAAGAGATAGAGGTGGTGGATGGCCACAAGGAAACCCAAGTTTTCCATACAGCTGGTTAGTTACACATATGAAGTCACAGGAATGGTGACGGCATGAGCAATTCCCACCTCAACTCAAGTCAGATAAAATCCCAGCATAGACATAGGGACGTGGATAAGAAATTCCAACCCAACCTAAGAAACTTTTGGCAACTTGCGGCCACTGGGAGGGGATGAGACAGCCTCTTACAGGGATATGGAACTCTGGGTAGGTTGATCAGGCTTCAGTGGATGGACCCATGCTGCGGAATATGTGGGAACCCAAAATCAAAACCCTGTAGGCCATATTGTATATATAGTGGAGTATACTGAATTGGACAAGGGGTAGTGGGGGTATGCATGGATGTGGGAGGGAATCTAAATACCATCAAATTATATTGTATGAAAATAGGGAAAACAATAAAAAATTTAAAAAGAACAAAAGAATTTCCGCATAACAGAAGATATTTGTATAAAGAAAATGTGATACACACACACACACACACACACACACACACACTTAATGAGGTTTTATGGAAACATAATGAAAAATAAATCATGGCATTTGTAGAGAAATAGAGGTAATTTGAAATCATCATGATAGGTAAAACAAACAAGAGACAGAAAGACAAATACTGAATGTTTATTTATGATTAATCTGTGTGTATATATGTGCTTTGGTCATGAAACTAGAAAGGGGAACATGAAAGAAGAGGAAGAAATCTTGCGAGAGTAACAAAATAAGCCAATGGAACGCATGTAATGGGAAAAAAGAAAGGGGGATTATATAGCGAGAGGAATTGAATCCGCTGGAGTGGGGAGTGTGCAGGGGGTACAGCAGTAGGGGAGGGGAATGAAGGAGAGCCATGGATAATGGCACATAAGTATTCCATTATCTTATCTTCTATCCTTTCTCCTCTTCTTCGTCACTTTCCTCCCATCAAATAGCCATCCTCTGGTCTTGATGTGTATATTTAAGATAAACAAGCAAAATTTTCTCTCTCATTCTCATTTCCTTTTCCTATTTTCCTTCCCTTCCTGTGGACAACTTCCTCCTTCCACACAGAATAGGTCCACTTTTATCACTTTCATGTGATACATATTATATATCATTCTATATTCCAAATATGAAGACACACATGCAGTATTTGCCTGGGACTGGATATTTCACTTAGCATAATGACCTCAGTTTCACTCATTTTCCTGCAAATGACATATAATGACTTAGATACCTTTGGGTGACTTAGAATCCAGAAGCGAGACATCTGGGTGATATGCTAATTCCATTTTTAGTGTTCTTTCAAAATATTTTTTATTTTTATTTTATGTGTATGTGTGTATTGTCTGCATGTAGGTAAGTACACCCGTGTTATGCAGTGCCCATGGAGGATAGAAGAGGCTGTCAGATCCCCTGGAACTGCAGTTACAGACAGTCGTTAGCTGCCATGTGGGTGCTGGATTCGAACCCAGGTCTTCTGCAAAAACAACCACTGTTCTTAACCTCTGAGCCATCTCTCCACACCCTTAGTGGTCTTTCTAAATGAGCCTCTACACTGATACCCATGGTGGCTTCATTCACTTATATGATGAACAACAATGAATAGGGTATCTCTTCCCCACAACCCTGCCAGCATTTGTTTTTTTCAAGATAGCTATACTGATCATGATAAGTTATTATCTTAACGTAAATTTAATTTGTATTTCTCAGATGGCTACGGATGTAAAACATTTTTCACTTACCCATAACCCATTCATATTTAATGTGTTCATTTGTACATTTACTAATTGGATACTTTGAATTTGGTTAATTTTTTGATATCTCTATAGGTTCTAGATACTAATCCTCTGACGTGTAGTTGTCAAAGATTGTTTATCCATTCTGTAGGATGTCTCTTTAACTCTGGTAATTATTTCCTTTGCTGTACAGAAACTTCTCACTTTTATGCAATGCCATCTGCCCATTTTTGGATTTGTTTTCTGTGCTATTGAAGTCCTATTGAGAAAGTATTTGCTTATGTCTTTTTTATGAAGGGTTTCACTTACGTTTTCCTATAGTAGTATGAGAGTTTGGGCTCTAATATTAAGGCTGATTTTTCTACATTCAGATAAGTAACTCGATGTAAAAGAAATCTGGACATGGCATGGCTACTGCACTCACAAACTCACAGCAGCAATGGCTACCTGTTCAAGACCTGAACAAGATTGTGCCCATAACATTCTACCAAGGATAGGGGAGAGCTCCTAAGGATCCACCTGTCTTAGAGAACCTATAGGGAGGTATTGGTTGTTGGTGGAGGGTGGTGTAGCCGCTAGTATGTTTCCCTTGCACAAGTAAATATCCCTCTACCCAGTCTTATGTAAACAACCTTAAATAAACTCAGTGGGTAAAAAAGGGACATCAAAATAGGAGGGGGACTTTGCAAGAAGGGATTCAGTGAGAAAGGGAAGGAAATAAGAGATGATGGTGTGCAGAGGGGAACTATGATCAAAATACAAGATATAAAAATACATGATGTGTGTGCCAACATCTCAGTGTTCGTAGCAAAAACAATGAGTCTTTCTGCAAGGAACAATATATTCTAAAGTGAAATGGAGATCTTTTTAAAGGTTAAAAACTCATTCATTTTTATGTGTTACAGGGCTTATACTGAGTTCAATATTGTTTAACTGTATTAACTCAACTGTGAACCTAGAAACTTGCACCCACTTGTGAAAGACTGGTACTCCTGCTCTGGAGTGTGTTACTGAATATGTTAAATCTGTAGTGAAATGCTTCTTCTAATCATGTAGTTTTTAAAAACTAAAAAAGCATGTGAAATTGTGAAAGAATAAATAAAAAAGCAAGTGGTTCAGAGTCAAAGAAATGATAAATTGATTATAATCCTGAAATGGAAATTTAAAGTACCCAGAAGAGCAGAAAGATCTTTAACAAAATAAGAGGTTGAGGCTAATACTGCCTGATTTTAACAATTAGTTAAAAGAGGGTAATATGTTAATGTTATATAAACCAGGCAAATTAATGAAAGAGAAAGTAATTTGGAAATATACTCACATATTTATATTCAAATCCAATTTTTGATGAAGGCTCAAATGCTATTCAGTGGGCCAATGCTACATTTTTTGCCAATAGTTCCAAAAATTACATATTCATATGCAACAAAAGAAACTTCAATCTATCTATTGCCTCATATAAAATTAATTAGCTAAAGAGATGTTGTAGTTCTAAAAGTATTATCTAATACTCTTAATATTTTAGAAGAAGACAGTATATTGGAACTCCTCCGTGCTCTTAGTTTATGTAAAAATTTATTAGATATAATAAAATCATAACCCATAAAAGAATAAACTGGTTAACTGAACTCCAGAAACATTATAAACTTCTTCATTTTGCAGGCCACACAAGGCACAGACTGGAAGAACGATAATATTATACAAGATTTATATTCTGAATATGCAAGATTCATATCCTGATATATTTATATCCAGAATATATTATTTGGATTCAAGTAATCTGATTTTTCAAAGTGGGTGAAATATTTACAGAGACATTTCACCCACCAAGACATTGGGTGGCAGTAAGCATATAAAATATGCTTAACCTCATTCTTCATAGGGGAAATGAAAATTATAAACACTTGGAGTGTTCCATTACACACCCATTCCATCTGCTAAAATTGACAAGACTGACTATATCAAAGGTTGGCAAGAACGTGGTTCAACTGGAATTCTCATACACTGCTGTTGGAAATGTAAAATGTCGAAACTTTGGAAAACTAACACTTTCTTAAAATTTAAGTATTTGTCTGTCATATAATCTAGGCATTCTTTCTTTATCCAAGAAAAGTAAAACTGCCTGTCCACACAGCGATTGGTACATAAATATTTGTATTAACTTCCTCTCTCCCCCTCTCCCACTGTCCCTCTCTCCCTACTTTTTCCTCCTCTCTCATTACATGCTGAGGCCTGCTTTGGGTTCCTCACCTTGAGGGAATCTATTTGCCTCAGCCTTTGCAGTAGTTGGTACAGGACTTGATTCTTTCTGTCATTATGCTATAAATGGACTTGTTTGGAGAGTGAAAGTGTGCACTGGACCTTATTCAGAGCTAATGGGCCCCCAAATCTAAGATGTTCCCATAAATTCCTGAGCTGTGTTTACAACTCATCCAGACTGAGCTGCATGAGTTGAGCTGTGGTATTTCTGCTGCATCTGTGCCACCTGTGCCTGTCAGCTGTTGCAAGGACTCCAGGAATTCGGTACATGGGTTGTTGCTGCACCATATGAGCTGATATGATCGTGGGATGATGCAATTAGCAGATCTCACCACAGAAACTAGTAACTTGCCGCATGGATGCTTCTCCTTGATGAGATGTAGATGCAGCCACTGGCATTCATTCTAGCAGCAGAAAATCCCATCCTCCTGGAGTGCTGTCTTCACGTGCAGTGGTAGGAATCATTGTACAGTCTTTCCATGGGGCCTATGAAGTCTGAGAAGCCGATAGCGATAATATCCAAAGTGTTTTGGTTGTCTTTTGTGAACTGAAAACAGACTCTTGAAGCTAGAGTCAGCTCTGAGCTGGAGATGCTAATGTCTGTGCTTGAGAACTTCCTTGAGACTTGGATGTCTACTTTCTCAGTCACGCACTGGACCACAGATTCTGCACTGGGATGGATTCATCCTTTGCACGGGAACCTCCTACCTCTACTCCCAAAGATCAGCACCTTTAGGGCATTGGGATGGTTGTGGAGAGGCCAAGTGTTCTCTCATCTCCTGCTATGAGACCAATCATCTTTCTGTCCACTGGATGATGCCATCCAATACCAACTCATTTTCATAGGTCTTACTGCACAAAACAAGGATATTCTGGTACCATGAGCACTGGAAGTGGAGCAAGTGTTCTCTGTATAGCAACAAGGCCTGGCCAGGCCACAAGTTACATATCTATCTGGCCCTACTCTCACTGGAGGCAGAAGACCCTGGGGGTGATAAAGCATTTGGGACAGGCTCTTTTATGGGCCAGCGAGTGAGGCAAGGAACAGGGCTGCAGTGTTAGCCTCACAGTGTAGTGGCACAGTGGAACCAGCTACTCTTGCTATCGTATCGCAACTTTTATTTGCAATAACTCAAATCTGTAAACAACGCAGTCATCATCATGTGAGTGGACAAACTGTCTAATCAATATGGTGAAATATTATTCCACATCACAAAAGGAATGACTTATCAGTATTTCTACAATGTTAATGAACTTCAAAACAATAATACTAGTAAGTTTAGGAAGCCAGGCAGAAATAATATTGTATCATTCAATTTATGAAAAATCCAAGGAAATTTAAAGTAATATATGAACAGAAGTAAGACCAGGGGTTTCTTCATGTTATGAAGGGAAAGAATGTTGTATTACTTAATTTTCTCCACCCTACGTCCTCCTCTTGATGAGAAGCAAAGGGAGAGTTCATGGTTTGAAGCAAGGCAATAGTGTCTCTGATGGCGAGGAAGGCTAGACACCACCTTTTTTTCTTTTTTAAAAAATATTTTATTATTTTTAGTTTATGTGTATAAGTGTATTGCCTGCATGAGTGTAAGTGCACCTGTGTCATGCAATGCCCACAGAGGTCAGAAGAAGGTGCTGGATCCCCTGGAAGTGGAGTTACAGACAGTTGTTAGCTGCTGTGTGGATTCTAGGATTCAAACCTGGGTCCTCTGCAAGAGTAGTCAGTGCTCTTAACCACTGAGCTATCTCACCACCTTTTAAAGGATCCACAACCTGTCAAAACAGCACCAGCAGCTGCAGACAAAATGTTTAAACACATGAGCATGTGAAGAATGCTTCAAATTCAAACATACTAAGTGGAAAGGAGAGATTGCAAAGGGTCCACAGAAACTTCAGAGAGGTTAAAGACACTTTCATTGTTTCAACTGTGGAAATGAGTTCATGGTTATGTATATATGTATATTGTCAAATTATATATTTTAATATATAGTAATGTAGGGCTGGAGAGATGGCTCAGTGGTTAAGAGCACTGGGTGCTCTTGCAAAGGACCTGGGTTTGATTCCTAGCACCCATATGTTGGCTAACAACTGTCCATAATTCCAGTTCCAGGAGACTTGACGTCCTCTTCTGGCCTCTGAGGGTATTGCACGACATGGGTGCACTTATACACATGCAGACAATACACTCATACATGTAAAATAACAATAATAAATGAAATGAAATCTTTAAAATATGCATAATAGTGTTCTAATAAATGTTCATTTAAAAAAAGAAAAAATTAGAAGGATACACAGCTACTATAATCTCAGCTTTTGCGGCTGTCCACAAGGTGTACATTAATTTGAGCTTCTTTCATGCTACATATCAGATGTTCCTCTTATGCTCTGACAAGATTTTGGCTCATTGATTTCTGTGTTTATGTTCTGGAAAGATCTCAATTGTAATTATCAGTGGATCTTAGAACATAGTGGTCCTATCTTTACTGAGTTTTCATAGTTTCCCAGAAAACCTTTATTTGGAACTGGAAATAGTACAAGGCATACTAGTAAATTCTGTAGAGGTTCAGACATATTTTGAAGGCTAATCTATAATAGCAAGCTATTCCTCTTCTACCTTACCAGTTGGGATCAGTCACTTGGATTACAGAGCAATTTTGCGTTCTTGTTGATGTAGCGCCAGGAGGTGCTCCAATTCATTAAAGAAAACTCTGTTTCCAACTTAACAAAATCATAGTTTTGATCCCTTAATGCAACATAATTTTCGTAGGCACTAGGATCTCTAAATCCATCAAGACAAAGGTTTCTGGGGCAACAATCAAATAAAAAATTACATTTTTCAGAGGCACTGAGATTGGCCATTGGGTAAAAGCACTTGCCACAGAAGTCTAATAACTTGAGTTCATTCACTGGAACCCACTGTGGAAGGAGAGCACTGACTCCTGAAAGTTGTCCTCTGACATTCATTGCATACAGTGATATGTGCGTGAACTCACACACATCATGCACACACTAATAATAAATATAAAATGTAAAAATTACATGTACATATATATTAACACTTGCTACTAGGTACAATGGTGAGGTGGCCACTTTCTCGTCTGTTCTATCTTGGAGTAACCCAAAGCTGGAGTAAAATAGACTAGGACCTGACTTAGGCATATACTACATCTTGTAAGATAGCACACTAATCTTACAGATTATTTCAATTGGAATGAAAACTGACCCTTCAGAAGTACATATTCCATAGTATCATTTGGGTGATGGTGCAAATAGAAACACCGTTGATTACTGTGCGTTTGTGTCCACTGAAATAACTTGTCTCACTATAAAACAAATTCATTGGCCAGAAATGGTATGTTATGCAATGTCACAACAATAAATTTTAAAATTCAGATACTGTGTTAGTCAGGATTCTCTATCATAACTGACAATGAATATGATGAAAAATGATTTATTAGACTGACTTAATAATATAGTCTAGACATTCCAACAATGAATGGGCTGTCTGCATACAAAATAGGCTGAGAACCCAGCAGTTTCTCAGTCCACAAGCCTAGATGCCTCAGCAGCTCCAATCTTGGACTGAAGGTATGGAGGGTTCCTGGAGAACCACTGGTCTTCAGTTCCTGTAGAAACAGAAGAAACTGGGTTCCAGTGTCAGTAAAGAATGACAACAGCAGGACAGCAGCAGTGGCAGTGGCAACAACAGGGTGGATGAGCTCATGCAACAGGGTAGATGAATATGCCCGTGAGATGTGAAAGCAAGCAGGCAAAAAGCAAAAGTTTTTCCCTTGGACTTATACTTGCATCACCATCAGGAGGTTATCTCATATTTAGGGTGGGTTTTCCCACATCAATTGACCTAATCAAGAAAATCCCTCAATGGGGCGCCCACAAGCTTATCTCTTAGTTGAGTCCAGAGCTAGTCAATTTGACAACCAAGGTTAGCCATCATACAAATGGTGATAATAGTTAAGGATTACTGTCAGTGAAGGTAAATCTTTACCCAGAACGTTTATCTATTTTTGTGAGGATGTACCCCGCCCCCGCATATGATAAAATCAGTTTGCCTCTAGTTGATTGGTTTGTCCCTCAAAAGAATCGTGCCATATTAGAGATCGGCATTTGTTTCTGTTCATGTAGTCATGGGAACTCAAGAAGTATTAGTCGCAAGATTAACCTTTCCAAAGGAAGTCTCTGATCTTGGCAAAAAAAAAAAAAAAAAAAAAAAAAAAAAAAAAAACCAATAGAGGGACATGGCCTGCCTTCCACTGACACTTACATGGCCCATTAGGCAAGCTTCAGGATGGCACTAGAAAAGACATTGGTCTTCATATCCCGTCATCTTGTTTACCTTATCATTGATGTCCTAATCTTGCTGGCGATTAAATAGAACACTGTGTTCTATTCAAAGAACTTTGTTGACTTTGTCATTCCCTGAGATTTCTATTTTTATATACATAAAAATTTCATTTTTTCTTTCCAAATTCTTCTGTAGTCGTCTAACTTGTTAGTTATTTTTAATAAATCAGTATACATCTATATCTCTCATCATTTCTCTTTCTATAGAACTTGGATAAGCAGACACACCACCTCCGCATATCCCCTAAGATTTTCATTTACCTGTTTGCAGGTGTGACACTGAGTAGTGTTATAATTCAGTGCCTATGCACTGTTGTCTAGTCTACCCTATTTACCAGACCCACTCCTGAACTAGTTCCATGAATATCTTTTGTTCTTATACCTTCTTAATCATGATGTCATAAATGTTTGTAGATGAAGAGGCAACCACACAAGCAAACAGAAATCTGATCACTTCATTACAGATTTCTTTACCTTCTAGATGTGATTTGGCTTGTTATATGTACTCCATTTATACTTTATTGGTGACAGCTACTATGTACATGCAATTGTTTTACTCTGTGTATTCAGTAATATAGATCCCAAAGTAAGAAGACCAGGTTACATAGTTATTTTTTAATATTTTATTTATTATTTTTAATAATATGTATGAGTGCATTGCCTGTGTGTGTGTAAGTGCTCCTGCATTGTGCAATGGCTGCAAAGGTCAGAAGAGGGCATTGGATCCCTTGGAACTAGAGTTATGGACAATTGTTAGCAGCCAAAATATTTACTTATTTTTATTTTATGTGCATGTGTGTTTTGCCTGCAAGTGTGTAAGTGCACCATGTTCATCAAATGCCCACAGGGCCAAAAGAGGGAGACAGATCCCCTGGAAGTGGAGATATAGACGATTGTTATCTGCCATGTGAGTGCTGGGAATTGAACCCGGGTCCTATGGAAGAACAGCAAGTGTTCTTAACCACCGGGCCATCTCTTCAGGCTGACATAGTTATTTTTGAACTATTTGGCCTAAAAGTACATTAGTTACTTTTCTCATGCTGTGATACAACACCATAACCACAACTGATTAACGAATACTTGTTTTAACTTATAGTTCCAGGGGGATAAGAGTTCATCATGGTCGGGAGGCATGGCAGCAAACGGCAGACATGGCGGCAGAAGCACAGACCTGGGAGTTCACATTTTGAACTGCAAACAGGAAGCAAAAAGAGGGAACTAGATGTATGACCAGGCTATGAATTTTCAAAGCCCACTACCAGTGACACACTTCCTCCACAAAGTTATACCGCCTAAAGACTCCATGACCTCCTGAATGGTGCCACCAACTGGGAATATTTGAGACTATGGGTGACATTTCTCCCCCCACCTCACATAGATATACAGTCTCTGCTAGGCACTGTAACAAGCCAGAAGATGCTATATAAACGAAGAATATTTTGTACAGAAAAAAGGTATAACTGTCCTCTAAATCCAAGGTGATTCTGCCATGGTTCAAGTGATAAGACTCCATAAACTTTTCTTTTCCCACATATACTTCTCACACCATTTCTTTTACTGGATCATGGGTCCAAGAGGCAAGGACGTATGCACTGAAGCTTGAACTTACTGCAAAACATCTCCCTACTCTATATTCTACTTAAGATTAGCACCCTACTGGTCTATCTTGTGAATGGAGCAGAGCATCACAAGAACGTGGGACATTTTGCCACTTCCAACATTCAGGGAGGCCCATTAAATGATGGGTGTGTCACTCTACAGCAAATCCCTTCTCTTCATTTTATTTAGCATAGACTCATATACCCAGATTGCCATCCTCCTAGAAACACGACCAAGGTCCCATATGTCTTAATTTTCATGTTGTTTATCTCTTATCTTTTTGTTGTTGTTGTTTGGTTTTTTTGAGACAGCGTCTCCCTGTAGCCACATCTGACCTGAAACTCACTATGTAGATGAGGATGGCCTTGATCTCACAGAACTCCACCTGCCTTTGCCTCCTTAGTGCTTGGATTAAAGGCATGCCCATTTTACTAAGGATATCTAAACTGGTTCTTTTCTTGTCAGTTCAAGCAGCATAACTATCAATATGGCAAGATTTGATCAAGATTCTTTTGAGCTATATTATGACAGAGAGCAGGAAAATATAATTTATTTGACTTAAGGAGAAAGTATACCAGATCTATTTGTGAGGTAATTTTTTTCAAGTGAAGCTATTTTTAAAATATTTTATTTACGAGGATGATTCCCTTATACTCACTGACTGGGTTAGACTGTGTCCTTCTCCATTTGTGCAGATGTAGTCATCCAAATCTTAGATCCACACTGTCCTTGAGAACACCCCAAATTTAGTATAACTTGATGCTACTATGCATAGGACTAAACTTCAAAACTCCAACAGGTAGACACCAGTCTTTCTCTGAACTTTGTATGATTTGAATACGCAGGTAGTTTTATTAAGCTATTTCTCTAAGACAACCAAGGAAACTCTGATTTTCATTCTTTGTATTCATTTGACAATTTAAGGCATGAAGGTAATGTTTTCAAATCTCTGACTACTCATTCACCTTCTGTTTTAAAGGTATATTTTCATCAGTACAACCCTTATAGATTCAAAATTACTAAAGGTAAATAAAAATGGCATTCTCGAACAAATGATACCAAATGCTGGCGAGGATGTGGAGAAAGGGAAATGCTCATCCACTGCTGGTGGGATTGGAAATTTGTGTAACCCCTATGGAAAACAGTATGAAGAACTCTTAAAAAACTAAAAATGAACCTACCATATGACCTGGTTATATGACTCCTTGGCATGTACCAAAAGGACTTATCCTATAATAGCGACACTTGTACAATCTTATGTTTGTTGCTGCTCTTTTCACAACAGCTAAGAGACTGAAGCAACCTAAGTGCCCCTCAACTGACAAGTGGTTAACAAAAATGTGGTATTTTTACACAATGGAGTTCTATTCAGCAATAAAGAAAGATGCAATAATGAAATTTTCAGCTAAATGGATGGACCTAGTATCTTATACTAAGTGAAGGAAAACCAGACTCAGAAAAACAAAAGACGTATGTTCTCCCT
>NW_008331606.1:3498036-3553853 GCF_000622305.1 Nannospalax galili
TGTAAGTAAGCTCAGTAAATTCATTGGTTCCCCAGGAAAACTTCAATCAAACATTGGTTTGACACTAGAACCTTAAAAGGGAATAAGCATTACTTAGTATGCCCAGGAAAAAATTTCTCACAACAGATGGAAAATTTATTTGTTAATGTTCTTATGCTTTATAATTATTAAAAAGAAAATGAGAATGTAAAAGATGTTAAAAGGATATGGGAATGGAGATATTTCACAAAATATACAGAAAAAATGAGAATGCCTAAGCAAATGATGAGTGTCTGTGTAGGTTTTCTATGACATATAAAGGATGAGACAAAAGTAATAAATGCATAATCTTAAAATTTCTAAGGCCATAGTTTAGTCAACTAGTTTAAGGAACAAAATATATGTCTAGTCAAGGTTTATCTGAGAACGTTTGGTTTTTGTCCAAGCTTTATCTACATAGCCCATGGTAATTACTAGACTGGTGCCAACCTTCTTGCATGTTTGACAGCCATACTTTGAGGCCTATACTAATCTGGCCAGAGGGACTTAAAGGACAGTTTTTGCCCTTTGCCCTCCAAGGTCGACAAAGTTCTAGGAGACTCTGGAACATCTCTCAAAATGTCCTGCAACTGTGGTGAGTCACCTGTCCTCCTGTTCAGAGAGGCCATGGAGACCCCACCAGCTGGACTTGAACCAGTGTCCAGTCTGCAAAGAGGAAGATCAACTCAGAGGAAACATTGCCTCCATGCCTCCAAGTGAAGCCAGCCATGGTTGAGCAGGACCTTGGGCTTATCTTCACATAGATGGAACTGGTAAAAGAAAGGAGCCAGAGTCTCCTCCCAAGCCCATGTGACTCTTGAGGAACAGATCCTCAAATAACCTTAAGTGTAAAAATAAGTAGATTTATTTGGGCCAACTGTATGGTCTTAAACACCCAAAAAGAAAGTATAACCAAAGAGTAAAGTGGTCAGTATATTTCTTTAAGCGTTCAAAGGATTACACATCCCAGATATTAGGCTCAAGTCCATATAAAATGTTATTTAGGCAATTGTTGCTCATTGAAAATTTTGTTTCTAAGCAGAAATTTGTGCTTAGATGTAAGACTTCAAATTTTGGTCTGCAATACTGTAGTGCCCACCTGTGGCTAAGGGAGACAACCCGCTATTGTTCTAAAATGCTGCCTAAATTTGTTTTCTCCCCCTATCTAGAAGCCTTTGAGAGGGAACTGACACTGATTCTAAGTACTCCAATAGCTATCAAAGTGCCTGAAAGCAATTCCTGAGTCCATCACTTTCGAGTCCAGCCTTGGCAGACAAAAGAAAAATGAGGAGGAACCCAATAGAGGGATGCTTTCGGAAGCTCTCGTCAAGAAATTCCAATGGACTCTGATATGAACATTTGAAATTTTCCCTTTTCTGACTTTTTTCTGGTTCCCTGTCTAGAACTTGTAATGCTAACTACTCTTGTCTTTACTTCTTCACAACTATTCACTAGTCAAGGACCTTCTTTTCTCCCTACAGGTATGAGTTATGCAATTTAGGAGTCTTTCAGATAGACCCACTGAAGGGGTACCCCAGTTGCCTCACCCTGAGTCCCTGTTCAGCATGGAAGAAGCCAGAGTGGTCCACATCCCGATTCCCTATCGACAATTTGTGGTAACTGCTTCAGTAGACGGTGTGACAAGAATAGGAAGTAGGAATTGCTAGACAGTTAGGGCAAAAGGTCCCCAAAGAAAAGTGAGCAGTTTCTTGGCTAAAAGTCAAAATGTCTTTGGGTCTCTTAGCAACAAACTCTGTTCTGAAGGCCAAAAATGTCAAAAGTATTTGGGAGCTCTTATCCATTCCCTAAAAGATTTTAGGGTTACCTCTTCAGAGGGGGGAATGTTAGAGTAGCAAAAAGCCCCAGAATGAAAGAGAGAGAGACAGAGAGAGACAGAGAGACAAAGACAGAGACAAAGAAGCAAAGAAACAAAGAAAGAAAAAGAAAGAATACATGAAGTTGTCAGAAAAAAGTGATGGGGAGATATGGGAATTGTTGGAGGTGCGGGAATGGGCGTGGATTTGATCAAAACACCTTATATGCATGTATTAAATTCTCAATAAAGTTAAAAAATGTCCTAGACAGGGTGGCCTAGGTTGTGGTGACACAAAGCAGTCCCCAAATCTCAGTGGCTCAACACTGTAGAAGCTTATCCCCTTTGCTTCCATTGATAGTTGTCAGGAGTCTCTGCTCCCTCAAGGATATGGGCTGACTGAGGCTCACCTCAACCCACTGTCCCTACCTCAGGAGGCAGGAAGAGAGATGAAAAGGAATTCTGCAAAAAAAGGGACTTCTGCATTGGCATTTAAACATCTGTCTGGAAGAAACACACATCGCCTGAGCTATATCTTCTTTGCCAAAATAAACCACATAGGTGGATCCATCTAAACGAATCACTGAGATTAATCCTACTCTGTGCTCAGCAATGAAGAATGGGAATGTGGGTAGTTTCCAGGACACCAATTCTGTCTTCCACACCTCATGTCTCAGTCAGTCTCAACCAAACGAAGTGTGGTAAACTGGACTATTTTTTCCAATACATTCTCTCTTTGTGAAGACAGAATTACACATCTGCCCTTTGGGTTCCCATTTCGCCTTGGGATAGCTTGGCCTGTGGAACATAGGCAGACTCCAAGAAAGACGTTAGTTTGTGGAAAAACCGTTAGATCCCGGAAATAGACGAATGTGGGCGGGGCCTCGACCCCCTCCCCCCCCAATCCGGAATCAAGGTCTGTCAAACTGCCTAACAGCTTGATGAGGAACCTTCCAGGCCCTGCCTAGGGCGACTCCTGATAGGCATTAGCTGTGAGGCTCGCTTGCAGCACATTGATTGTGCGGCCAAGGCCTAGTGTCTTACCGGCGGTGATCCGCCAACATTTTCGCGTGATTGTTGCGCTATCTCGTCCTCGAGGGCCAGTGTGCCCTGGACAGAGGCCTGAACTCTGAGTTTTGAATAGTGGGACTGGTGTACTGCCACCTTAGAAACAACATTAGACTGATTCTTTCACCAGGTGGAAGACACTCGCTCACCTGGCTTTGCATTCTGACTGACCCCAACGCCCAAGGTGTCCTCCATTGATAAAGAGGTCATCTGAGCCCTAAATCCTGTGGACTAACAGATTTCTGACCCAGGACCAATATGTTATTTGCTGGTGTAAACGATCCTTCAGACATCAGGGTGACAACAACCCAAGACCACCCACCCACAGTCAGGCCCACCCTCGCTTTGACTTGGAAATTGGAAGGCTATACTACAGAAGATAGCCGTCACCTTAGCAAAGACTGTCCAAGTAGTTCCTTCACATGGCAACCTCGCCAACAGCCTGGAACCGAGATGAAGCCCGAAGATCCAGGGAAAGGACAAAAGAGGAAATACCAGGAAGAGGGAGGAGCCAAGGTGGGGTCTGAAGAGCCAGGCAAGGTTAGGAAGAGGATGAAACTGAAAAAGGGTAATACAGAGCTCCTGTGTGAAGAAGAGGCTCTAATACAGCTAAAGCCTGGAGAATGCTTTAGAGTACCTCAGGAAAACCGCGTCACTGAGGTGAAGTCTGTGCGTAGTGGCAAGGGTGGCAAGGGCAAGCGGCCCTACTGTGTTCCCAAAGACACCTTAAAGATCAAAGGCTGTCTGGGAGGAGAGATTCAGGGATCCAAAACAACTCAGTTCCACCCCAGACAATCTGCCTCTGTTGTTACAGGAGACCATCGGTTGTCAGGAAAGAGTGAAAAGAAGTGTTCAGAAGAAAAAAATTCTGACATGCAGAAGAGAATTGGAAAAATCCTTGAAAAAGAAGAGGGAAGAGGATACCACCTGGACTTACTGGAAGGAGGAGAGCCCCAATTCTGCCTGGAGAGTGGCAGCAATATCCTACTCACCACCAAAACGCCAGTGCTTGAGGGAGAGGGAAAGGCTCCTGCAGACCAAGAGAAGGGCAGAGCAGTGGACATCGCCCTTGATGTGACAGAGGACATGGAAAAGGAAATCAGTGATGCACTGGGCCCAGGGCCAGAAGATGAGATCTTAAGTAGCGCATTCAAACTGGAGATCACTCATAGAGACATGCAGCCACTAAATGATACCAAGTGGCTCAATGATGAAATAATCAATTTTTATATGAATCTTCTCATGGAAAGAAATAAAATCCAAGGCTATCCACTGCTTTATGCCTTTAACACCTTCTTTTACACCAGACTGAAGAGTGGAGGCCACAGATCACTGAGGAGATGGACTCAGGAAGTAGATCTCTTTGCAAAGGAACTGATTCTTGTGCCAATTCACCTACAGGTTCACTGGAGCCTGGTGGCCATAGACCTAAGGAAAAAGAGTATTGTATACCTGGATTCAACGGGAGCGAATGGACAACAGATCTGTAAGATTATTTTCCAGTATCTACAAATCGAGAGCACAACACAGAGAAATATAGATCTGAACCCTTTGGAGTGGAGGCAATCCAGCATGACTGCAGAGGAGATCTCTCAGCAGCAGAATGGCAGCGACTGCGGAATGTTTATCTGCAAATATGCAGATTATATTTCTCGAGAACAACCTATCAACTTCTCTCAGCGGCACATACCTCTGTTCAGGAGGAGGATGGTGTGGGAGATCCTGCACAAGTACCTACTGTAGCCACACCACCTGCTGCTGGGGCTGCTCTGCGCGTTCATGATCTTTCTACATACCTCAGGCAGGGTGGACTGAAGAGACTTGAAACAGGTTCTATCTGGAGGAAAGGAAGTGGGAGAAGCTTCACTCTTGTCTACCTGGACGAACTTATAGTAAGGGAGAGCTGTATGTATCACCATCTGTAGGGTGGATGTACCTAATGCAAACTTAGAAACTGTTCATCCCACTTACCCAACATCACTTGTTCAAATATGTGTTTCAAAGAGATTTCATTTTGAATGTGGGTATAGCTGGATTTCTATCAATTGTTTATATTTTTATTTTTGCTGTTTTTATTCCCGGTTTTCACTATTTTGTACTGGCTCTTTGCCAATGTGCTTTGTCTTTAACTCTCTGTTACTATCTTGACCTGTTTATTTCAGAAAGGAATGCTGATCAAACTGCCAGTCCCTCCTGAGAACCACCCAGGATGCCCTTTAGAAACATTGGACTCTCCATGATTTCCACAGTATTATGGGACTATGGCCGTGTTACTATGCCTGTCCAAGAGCATTAAGAAAGATGTTGAAGACATTTGAAAACACTTTGTTTTTTGAGATTAAGGAGATCTATTTCATTCTTGGACCCTGATTGAAGAAGCTCTAATTCTAAATATCCACTTTTATATCAGATCTCTTGGGATATAAAATTTACTCTACAAGGGCTGTACTGAGCTCTTTATTCAAAAAATGTTATTTAATTTAAAAATATTTTACAATTTTTAAGTTATTTTTTTCTTAAAGTTTTTCATATATATTTAGCTGAAATTATTTTTTTTTGCTCAATAGGAGTAATATGCCCTTGTCCTATCCCTACCCTCCAAGTGGGAATTTAGTGTTGATATTACCAATTATACAATGATCAAATCTATTTTACATATAATAGTCTTCATGTAATTTTTCTGTTTATTATAAATCTTTCAGTTGTGTATACGCAGTTTTATTTAATAAAATTGAGTTGTTCAAAATATTAAAAAATGGCATTCTTGAATACCCACTAAGGTAGAGAAAGACAGAAAAAGAAAACAGTGAAACAAAAGATACCACAAACCAGCGGTTGGACAGATTGCTCAGTGGTTAAGAGCACTGACTGCTCTTGCCAAGGTTTATTATAAATCTTTCAGTTGTGTATACGCAGTTTTATTTAATAAAATTGAGTTGTTCAAAATATTAAAAAATGGCATTCTTGAATACCCACTAAGGTAGAGAAAGACAGAAAAAGAAAACAGTGAAACAAAAGATACCACAAACCAGCGGTTGGACAGATTGCTCAGTGGTTAAGAGCACTGACTGCTCTTGCCAAGGACCCAGGTTTGATTTCCAGCACCCACATGGTGGCTAATAATGGTCAATAACTCCAGTTTCAGGGAATCTGATGTCCATTTCTGACCTTCACAGGAACTGCACGACACTGGTGCACCTACCTACACGCAGGCAATACACTCATACACATGAAATACAAGTAAATAATAAATAAAATATTAAAAAGATACCACAAGCCAAAAATAGTAACTAATAATAAGACTACAAACTTAAACCTCAGCATATCAGTATATGTCCTAAGTTTGTTTTCTTTTTTATTTTAATTAAAAAATAATTTATTGAGAATTTCATACATGCATGTAAGGTGTTTTGATCAAATCCATGCACACGTCCTCTCCTCCAACTCCTTCCATATCTGCCCATCACTTTTTTCTGATAACTTCATGTACTCTTTCTTCATTTTTTATAGGGCTTTTTGCTACTCTAAAATTCCCCCCTCTGAAGAGGTAACCATAAAATCTTTTAAAGATTAGATAGGAGCTCACAAATACTTTCGATGTTTTTGGCCTTTGGAACGGAGTATGCTCCTAAGATGTCCAAGGACATTTTGACTTTTAGCCAAGAAGCTGGCTACTTTTCTTTGTGGTCTTTTTACCCTAACTGTCCAGCCAATTCCTACCTCCTGTTCTTATCACACCATTCTCTGAAGAGGTTACCCACCTTGCATATAGGGAATCAGGATGCAGAATTCTCTGGCTTCTTCCATGCTGAACAGGGACACAGGGTGAGGCAACTGGGGTACCCCTTCAGTGGATCTATCTAAAAGACTCCCACATTGTATAACTCTTATCTGTAGGGGAAAAAGAACATCCTTGACTGGTGAATAGGAGATGTGAAGGAGAAGTAAAGGCAAGAGTAGTTAGCATTACAAGTTCGAGACAGGGAACTAGAAAAAAAAGTCAGATCAGGGCAAATTTCAAATGTTCATATCAGAGTCCACTGGAATTTCTTGATCAGAGCTTCTAAAAGCATCCTGCTATTGGTTTCGTCCTTATTTTTCTTTTATCTGCTAAGGCTGGACTCGAGAGTGACAGATTCAGGATATGCTTTCAGGAACTTTGATAACTGTTAGAGTGGTTAGAATCAGTGTCAGTTCCCTCTCAAAGGCTTCTAGATGGGGGGAGAAAACAAATTTAGTTATCATTTTAGACCAATAGCTGGTTGTCTCCTTTAGCTACAGGTGGGCACTACAGTATTGTAGACCAATATTTGAAGTCTTACACCTGAACAGTGCTTTCTGATTAGGAACAAAATCATCAATGGAAATAATTGTCTAAATAACTTTTTATGTAGACTTAAGCCTAATGTCTGGGAAGCGTAATCCCTTGAACTCTTAAAGAACTATACTGATGACTTTACTCTTTGGTTATACTTTCCTTTTGGGTGTTTAAGACCATATAATTGGCACAAATAATTAAATTTAATTTTATACTTAAGGTCCTTGGAGGAACTGTCCCTCACAGGTCATGTGGGCTTGGGAGGAGCCCCTGGTTCTTTTCTTTTACCAGTTCCATCTATGGGACAATAAGTCAAATATCCTGCTCAACCATGGCTGGCTTCACTTAGAAGTATGGAGGAAATGTTTCCTCTGAGTTGACCCTCCTCTTTGTAGAGTGGACACTGGTTCAAGTCCATCAGGTGGGGTCTCCATGGCTTCCCTGAACAAAAGGACAGATGACTCACCACAGTTACAGGACGTTTTGAGAGATGTTCATTCCATAGTCCCCTGGAACTTAGCCAACCTTGGAGGGCAAGGGGTAAAAACTGTCCTTTAAGTCACTCTGACCACATTAGTATAGGCCTCAAAGTATGGCTGTTAAACAGTCAAGAAGGTTAGTTCTTCCACACTGGTATTTTCAATTACCATGTGCTATGTAGATAAAGCTTGGTTAAAAAATCAATTCGCAGATAAACCTTGACTAGATATATATTTTATTCCTTAATCTAGTTGATTAAACTATGACCTTAGAAAATTTAAGATTATGTGTATATTATTTTCGTCTCATCCTTTATATATCATAACAAACCTACACAGACCTTCATCATTTGCTTAAGCTTTCTCATTTTTTTTGTCTATGCTGGAAAATATCTCCATTCTCATATCCCTTTAACATCTTTCACATTCTCATTTTCCTTTCTAATAATTTTGAGACACAATAACACTAACAAATAAATTTTCCATCTGTTGTGAGAATTCTTTTCATTGGGATGCTAAGCAGTGCTTATTCCCTTTTAAGGTTCCAGTGTCAAACCAATGTTTGATAAAAGTTTTCCTGGGGAACCAATGAATTTACTGAGCTTACTTACTGAGATATCTGAGTGGTTTCTGAGGTGTATGATTGACCTGGGGGTGTGCACACTGGAAAGCCTTTATCCAGCATGAATCAAGCCTTCTCTTCCTAGCCTCCTTCAGATTATATAACTTAGTCCTCCCCAAATCCAGGAGACCATGTGTGGTTAGGGCCAAATTACATACAGTTGGCTGGGAAGAGTGGCTGGATACTCCCGTGAGGGTACAATGACCCTGCTTGCCCCTCCTTTAATGAAGCAGTACAACCTTCAACAAACCCAACTGTGACGATGTTTAACAGTCAGGCACAGCTGAAGTCTGATGATGGTAGTTATTTCACACAGTAGAAACTGCTGTACAGCATCATCTTATTAAAAGAACATCGGATTTAAAAGGCTTTGGTGCTAGGATCCACAAATGAGGGAGAACATATGTCTTTTGTTTTTCTGAGTCTGGTTTCCTTCACTTAGTATAACAGTTTCTAGATCCATCTATTTAACTACAAATTTCATTATTTCAGCTTTCTTTATTGCTGAATAGAACTCCATTGTGTAAATGTACCATATTTTTATTAACCACTTGTCAGCTGAGGGGCATTTAGGTTGCTTCCACCTCTTGGCTGTTTTGAAAAGAGCAGCAACAAACATGGTTGTACAAGTGTCTCTACAATAGGATGAGTCCTTTGGGTATATGCCAAGGAGTGGTGTAACTGGGTCATATGGTAGGTTCGTTCTTAGTTTTTTTTAAGAGTTCTCCACACTGTTTTCCATAGGGGTTGCATGAATTTGCAACCCTACCAGCAGTGAATGATTATTTCCCTGTCTCCACATCCTCGCCAGCATTTGGTATCATTTGTTCTCTTGATCCTAGGCAGTCTCATTGGGGTAAGGTGATAACTTAGGGTGGGCTCAATTTGCATTTCCTTAATTACTAACAATTTTGAAGACCTTTTGACATGTCTCTGAGCAATATTTATTTCTTCATTTGAGAACTTTGTTTAGATCTTTAGCCCATCTTTTAATTGGGTTATTTGGTTTCTCCCTTCTTTGTTTTTTGAATTCTTTATATATTCTGGATGTTAAACCTGTCAGATGTGTCACTGGTGAAGTTTTTTTTCCCATTCTGTGTGTTTTCTCTTCACTTTTGTGATTGTTTCTTTTGCTGTACAGAAGTTTTTTAGTTTAATGAAGTCCCACTAGTTGATTGCTGACCTTAATTCCTGAGGAACTTCTGTCCAATTTAGAAAATCCGTTCCTACACCTATATGTTGTAAGTCACTGCCAATATTTTCTTCTAATATTTTCAGGGTTTCCTGTTTCACATTGAGGTCTTTGATCCATTTGGAGTTGCCTTTTGTGCAAGGTGAAAGATAAGGATCTAGTGTCATTCTTCTACATTTGGAGATCCAGTTTTGCCAGCACCATTTGTTGAAGATGCTGTCTTTCCTCCACTGTGTGTCCTTGGCACCTTTGTCAAATATCAGGTGGCTGAAATTGCATGTATTTGGGTTTGTATCTTCAATGACGTTCCTTTGATCTGTGTGTCTATTTTTGTGCCTGTACCATGCTGTTTTTATGAATATAGCTCTGTAATATACTTTGAGATCTGATATAGTAATCCCCCCAGCTCAGGGTTGCTTTGGCTACCCGGAGTCTTTTGTGCTTCCATATGAATTTAAGGATTTTGTTTTTCTAATTCTGTGATTTATATCATGGGGATTTTGATTAGGATTGCACTGAATCTATATATTGCTTTTGGTAGGTTGGTCATTTTCACAATATTAATTTTTTCATTTCATGTACATGGGAGGTCCTTCCATCTCCTGGTGTCTTCCTCAATCCTTTAAAGACTTGAAATTTTCATTGTAGAGATCTTTGGTGTTTTTGGTCAGATTTAGTCCAAGATACTTTATTTTTTTTTTGCAGCAATTGTGAATGGGAGCATTTCCCTGTATTCTTTCTCCAATTGCTCGTTAATGGTATATAAAAAGGCTACTGATTTTGTAGACTGATTTCATAACCTGCCACTATACTGAAAGTGTTGATCAGTTCTAGGAGTTTTCTGGTGGAACTTTTGGGATCTCTTAGGCATAGTATCACATCATCTCTTTATTTTTTTTTTGCAACAATTGTGAATGGGAGCATTTCCCTGTATTCTTTCTCCAATTGCTCGTTAATGGTATATAAAAAGGCTACTGATTTTGTAGACTGATTTCATAACCTGCCACTATACTGAAAGTGTTGATCAGTTCTAGGAGTTTTCTGGTGGAACTTTTGGGATCTCTTAGGCATAGTATCACATCATCTGCAAAAAGTGATAGTTTGACTTCTTTTTCAATTAGTACTCCTTTAATTCCTTCTCCTGTCTCATTGCTCTAGCAAGACTTTCAAGCACTATGTTGAAAAGGAGTGGAGATAGTGGACATCCTTGTCTGGGTCCTGATCTTAATGGGAATGCTTCCAGTTTTTTTCCATTTAGAATGAAGTTGGATGCGGGTTTCTTGTACATAGCTTTCATTATGTT
The DNA here is from genome assembly GCF_000622305.1 of Nannospalax galili. NCBI lineage: Eukaryota > Metazoa > Chordata > Mammalia > Rodentia > Spalacidae > Nannospalax > Nannospalax galili. The sequence goes on from NW_008331606.1 coordinate 3,508,850, forward strand.
GAGGTATATTACCTCCAGTTCAATTCCCTTCAGACTTTTTATTATGAGTGCATGTTGAATTTTGCCCAAAGCCTTTTCTTCATCTATTGTGATAATGATGTGTTTTTTGTCTTTTAGTCCATTTATATGATTAATGGCATTTATTGACGCGTATATTGATCCATCCCTGCATCTCTGGAATAAAGCCTACTCGATAATGGTGCATGATTTTTGGATCTACATCTGTATGTGGTTTGCAAGTATTTTGTTGAGAATTTTTGCATGTATGTTCATTAAGGATCTATAGTTTTTCTTTCTGGTTTTGTCTTTACCTGGTTTGGGTATTAGAGTGATGCTGAATTCATAGAAGGAATTTGGGAGTTCTCCCTGTGTTTCTGTCTTTTTGAATAATTTAGATAGTATTGGTTGGAGGTCTTCTTCAAATGTCTGTAGAATTCTGCTGTAAATCCATCTGGGCCTGGGGTTTTTGTAGTTGGGAGACTTTGTGTTACTGTTTTGATTTCCTTGTATGTTATGGGTCTGTTTAAACTGTTGATCTCTTCTTGATTCAACTTTGGTCGTTCCCATGATTTTAGATATCCATCCATTTCTTTTAGAATTTCAAATTTAGTATAGGTTTTCAAAATAGTCTCTTATAAGGATCTGGATCTTTTGGGTATTGTGATGATATCCCTTTCAACTCTGATTTTGTTGATTTGGATTTGCTCTTTCTTTCTTTTGGTTAACTGGGCTAAGGGTCTGTCTATCTTGTGTAGTCTTTCAAAGAAAGAGCTCTTAGATTCATTGATTCTTTGTACTGTTTCTTTGTTTCTATTTCACTAATTTCTGCTCTGATTTTTGTTATTTCTTCTCTTCTGATGGGTTTAGGTTTTATTTGTTCTTGCCTTTCCAGTGTCTTGAGTTGCAGTGTTAGGTCACTTATTTGGGCTCTTTCTAAATTTTTTTTAAAAAATATGTTATTTATTATTTTATTTTATGTGTATGACTGTTATGTGTGCATGTAAGTGCACCCCTGTCATGAAATGCCCACGGAGGACAGAAGAGGCTATTGTATCCCCTGGAATTGGAGTTATGCACAGTTGTGAGCTGCCATGTGTGTGCCGGGATTCGAACCTGGGTCTTCTACAAGAACATTTAGTGTTCTTAACCACTGAGCCGTATCTCCACCTCTGCTTTCTAAGTTGTTCATGTAGGCACTTAGAGCTATAAACTTCGTTCTTATGACTGCTTTTAAAGTGTCCCAGACATTGTGTTGTGTTGTATTGTCCTTTTCGTTGAATTCCAGGAATTCTTTTATTTCTTAATTTCTTCTTTGACCCACTCATTGTTTAGGAGTGTGTTGTTTAATTGCCACGAGTTCCTGTAGAGACTAGGGCTTCTTCCACTGTTGATTTTAAGCTTTATTGCATTGTGGTCTGATAGAATGCATGGCAGTATTTCAATTTTTTTTTGTATTTGTTGTGGTTTGTTTTGTGGCCCAGCATGTGGTCAATTTTTTTAAAAGTTCCATGGGATGCTGAGTAGAAAGTGTATTCTTTGGTGCTTGGGTGGAATATTTGAAAGATGACTATTAGGTCCATTTGATGTATGGTATCATTCAATTCAGATGTCTCTCTGTTTATTCTTTTTCCAGTTGACCTGTCTGATGGAGACAGTGAGGTATTGAAGTCTCCTACTATTACTGAGTTGGGGTTAATATGTGTCTTAAAGTCTTGTAGTGTCGTTTTTATGAATTTGAGTGCACCAGAATTTGGTGCATATATGTTAAGGATTGTAATAGCTTCTTAGTTAATTGTTCCTTTGATTAGAATAAAGTGGCCCTCCTTATCTCTTCTCATTAATTTTACTTTGAAGTCTATTTTATCAGATATTAGAATTGCAATCCCTGCTAGTTCCTTAGTGCCACTTGTTTGGAATATTCTTTTCCATCCTTTCACCTTAAGGTAGTGCCTGTCCTTGAAGGTGAAATGGGTTTCTTGCAGACAGCAAAGAGACGGATTTTGTTTCCTAATCCATTCACTTAGCCTGTGTCTTTTGACTGGGGAGTTCAGTCCATTGATATTTAAGGTTATTATTGTAAGATCTGTATTTGTTGCCATCATTTTGATTGCCATTTGTGTTCTTGCCTTATTTTGTGTTTCCTCAATTATATCTTTATTTTCTTTCATTGCTCTTGGGGTACAGTTGTTCCTTTCTCCACTCTTTGTATTACTTCAAGTGTTCTTTGAAGGACTGGTTTCGTGGACATGTATTCTTTCAGGCTATTCATGTCATCGAAGAATTTTCTTTCCCAGTCAACTCTAATCGACATTTTTGCTGGGTAAAGTATTCTGGGCTGGCATCTATTGTCATGTAGAACTGGAAATACCTTGGTCCAGGCTCTTCTGGCTTTCATAGTTTGCATTGATAAGTCAGCTATAATTCTGATGGACTTTCTTTTATATGTGACTTGTTTTTTTTTTTCCTGCTTTCAGTATTCTCTCTTTGTTCTGTACATTTAGTTACTATGACATGTCACTGGGAGTTTCTTTTCTGATCCTGTCTATTTGGTGTTCTATGTGCTTCCTGTGTTTGTATGGGGATGTGTTTCCTCAATTTTGGGAAATTCTCTTCTACAATCCTTTTTAAGATCTGGCAAATACCGTTAACCTGAAATTCTTCCCCTTCCTCTCTACCTATGATACATTGATTTGGTCTTTTCATGGTGTCCCACATCTCCTGCATATTCCATTCTTGTGTTTTTTAAATTTTCCATAATTTTTGCTTGAGTGGTCCAATTCTTTAACTTCATCCTTTGGTGTTGATATTCTGTTTTCCATTTCATTCATTCTAGCAGTGAGGCCTTCCCCTGTTGTTTTGAATTGGCTTGTTGAGTTTTTCACTTCCTTTTTCATTTCTGCCTGAATTTTCTTCAGTGTTTCTCTTTTTTGAATTCAGTCAGAAGTTTATCCCTATCTTCTTTTAGTTCTTTGATTTGTTTGTGTGTTCTTTAAATTCTTTGAATTCTTCGATCATGATTGTTCTTTTAAATTCAGTGTCCTGGGTAATCTCTAGGGGGTTCTCCTAGTAGAGCCCTTCTATAGGACTGGTGCAGTTTGGTGGGGACATATTGTTTTGGTTTTCCATTTTATTATTCTTTTGTTGTGATTTTGGTATGTCAATTTCTTTTGTTTGTGATTCTGGTATGAGAATTAAGTTGAAGTGTGCTTCTGTTTGTATTATTGATGTGCCTTGGTCATTTTCTTATTGGTTATGTAAAGCTGATTGGTCCAGCTATCAGGTTCTCTCAGGTTTTATTTTTGAGGGAACTAATGGCTTCAGATCAGCTACTCAGGAGCACACACAGAAGCCTAGGTCAGCTTCCAGTGAGATACACTCAGGTTTCCTTCTAAGGTTTGCACCCCTACTAGTGGAAACTCAGAGCAAAATTGGGAAGTTTCCTAAGGGGGCCGATTTTGGGACTCTCAGGCATTCTGCTGAGTTCTTAGCCCCTATTCAAGAGGAAGGCCAGAACAGGCACTCTATGGCAGTCTGCTGAAACAACAGCCACTACACTGATGGGTTCTGTCTGCTAAGATCTCAGCCTTATCCTACCAAAGCCAAGTCTGCCCTGGGGCCTTGGAGGGGCCTCTAGCAATCCCCGTAGGGGGTTGGGTACCCTGCAATTAGGGGACTCTTACCACCATGGATGGGGCTCTCAGGCAGTCTCCTGAGTTCTTAGCCCCTATGCCAGGGGGAGTCTGGAGCAGGCACTCTCTGGTGATTTGCTAAGATCTCAGCCTTATCCTACCAAAGGCAGAGGTCTTCCCAGGGCCCTTGGGAAGGGCCTCTTCCAATCCCAGTTAGGGGGTTGGGTACAGCGCAGTTAGGGGAAGCTCACCATCACGTGGAGGCAGTATCCTGGTGCTCTCAGGGAGTCCCTTGTGTTCTCAGGCCCCCATGCCAGAGGGGGGCCGGAACAGGCACTCTTTGGCGGTCTGCTGAGATCACAGCTGCTACACCAATGGAGGTGGGAACCAGTCCTCTCAGGCTGTCTTCTCAGATCTCAGCCTTATTCTACCAAAGACTGGTTTGCCCAGGGGCTTTGGGAGGGGCCCCACAAAATCCCAGTTAGGGGGTTGGGTGCAGTGCAATTAGGGGAAGCTCACCATCACATGGAGGTAGGATCTGGGCATTCTCAGGAAGTCCCCTGAATTCTCAGGCCCTATGCTAGGGGGAGCCTGAAACAGGTCTGCTAAGATCTCAGCCTTATCCTATCAAAGCTAGAGGTCTGTGCAGAGGCCTTGGGAGGGGCCTCAGGTAATCCCAGTTAGGGGGTTGTGTGTGGCCCAATTAGGGGAAGCTCACCACCTCGTCCTTAATTTGTTTTCTAAATACACCAATTAAAGCAGAAACTGGCAGAGTGTATTCAAGAACAGACCTAAGTATATACTGACTAGAAATTACACATATAAAGAGATAGAGAAGTTGAAAGAATGGGAAAATACATTTCACAAGCACATTAAACAACATAAAATTGAATGGCTGTGTTAACAGTAGATAAATTTCAGAGAAAAGAATTATTGGTGAGACAGGAATACTATGAAAAGGGTCAGACCAAGAAGAAGCCACAGCAGTCATAAAACTTTGTGTAGCACACAATAGACTATAAAATATGTAATGCAAATACTGATAAAACTAAATGATGAAATAGAAAAGTCTGCAATTATGGTTGGAGCCCTCAACACTCCTCTCACAGCCATTGATAGAACACACGCGCGCGTGTGCGCGCGCACACACACACACACACACACACTCACACATACACACACTACTCAGAATATATAATTTTAAAATACCATAAACAAATAATACCCAATAAAACTAATAGACTCATCACATCGTTATAGGAGAATATACATTTTTACAAGTATATTTTATGCACAGAATCTATACTAAGATAGATTACACCTAAAGCTACAAAATAAGCATGTAAAATTCCTAAAATTTGAAGCCATGACCAATATTTTTCTGAGCAAAATGGAATCAAATTAGTATCCAAAAACCAAAACAACGGAAAAATTATCATTCTGTTGGAAATTAAATAGAACAATGGTAAATAAACTATGGGAAAAAATTCTTAAGAAAAATGGAAAATAATTACCTAAGTAACCATGGAAATACAACAAATTGATATTTGTGAGAGCAAATAAATGCTGAGAGTGGAATTTATAGAAGAGATTCACACATATGAAGATGAAAAGACTGAAATCAATTCTCTAGACTCTCATCCCAAGGAAATATAATGGGAGAAAGGCAAAACAAATCATGTTTAAGCCAAGGAAAACAATGAAGAATAGAGATCAAGCCCAATATGGTGGCACATGCCTTTAGTCCTAGCACTTGAGAAGCAGAGGCAGGTGGATCTCTGTGAGATTGAGGCCAACCTAGACTGCATAGAGAGTTCTAGGCCAGCTGGCACTACAAGGAGACCCTCTCTCAAAGGAAAAAAAAACAGAAAAGAGATGAATGAATTTGTTATCCGAAAATAATATAGAAGATAAAAAGGACAAAAATGTGTCCTTTGAAAGATGAAAAAGTTTGATAGGCTTTTTCTCATGACGATAAACAGAAAGAGCAATGATATCTTGCTAATATCAGGAAGTAAATTTTCACTATTACAACTCTTCAAGGATCAAACTAAGTGATAAGGGCTGGGAAGATGATTCAATGAATAAAGTACTAGTTTTACAAGTGTGAGTACCAGAGCTCAGATCCCCAGAACCCACATAAGAAGAGAGGCAGACGTGGTGGCCCACCTGCAATTTTAGCACTCCAGAGACTTAGATGGGGAATCCTTGGGGCAAGTTGAGTAGCAAGAGAAACACATGACATCAATATCTGGCCTTCACACACATGCACACACACATACATGCACACTGGTGCACACGTGCATTGACACACATGAGTACACACATACATACATACATACACACACATGCATCACATGCACAGACACCAAACACACATATATGCCACAATGACTTGTAGCCTTCAAATGAGGATCAAGTTAAACACTTCCTTTCCTAAGTTGCTTTTGTCAGGTATTTCATTGCAGCAAACAGAAAAGTAAATAAGAAAAGAAAATTGGTACTGGGAGGTGGGGTTGTTGGTGTCATGAACCTGATTATTTGTTTCACAGGACTTCAGAACAGGACTGTGGGAGGAATGTGGAAGAGTTTTGAATTTTGGATAGGAAAAGCCCTAGAATGCTGGAAGCAGCACTTCATGGGCCATTCTGGTCGGAGTATGGAAGATCAGAATACTGAAAGAAATTCAGAGAGTAGAGGCCTCATGCATCTGGTTTCAGAGGAGTATAAAAAAGGGCTTTCTAGTAACTGAGCTAGTGACCATGTGGTATTCTGGCAAAGAATCTGATTGCATTCTTTTCCATGTCCGGAGAACTTGTATGAAAATCAATATAATAGTAATTAGCTAATTTGTTAGGTGGAGGAAATTTCAAGACAGGATAACATTCAGTCTGCCACAACCATACTGTTCACTATTCTCATCTAGTTCTAAATGGGAGCAAAAAGTGGAGGAGAGAGAAGTGAAAAATGGTCAGTTTGGCAAGGAAAAGTGTGTAACTTTCTAGACAAGGCAGCTTCAAAAGCAGCTGTTAAAGAGATTACAGCACAGAGAAATCTTGTGCTGGGACAAGAGGAAAGTTTCCCTGAGTGCAAGACCCCACCCATAGAAGGCTTCATTTTGTGAAAACGCAAACTCATTTGCAAGTAGAGAACCTAAACCAAGAAAGCCATTGAAGAGGTTCTCTGCTCAAAACAAAAGTTGTCTAAGGAAGTGCTTCACCAGGGTCATCAGACAAAGGCCAATGCAACCGTGGTCCAAGGAAGTCAGACTCTATCCCACTCTGGCAGCAGGACTGAAGGGGTAATGGAGTCTGGCACAAAGGTTCTGGAGAGCCGCTGAAGACGAGTCCTAGGTTTAGAGTTCCTATAAGGAACCTGTGAGCGGTCACTGCATGAATCTGTGAAGGTGAAGCATAAGTTGAAATCTGAGACACCAGGATATTGGAGATGCCAGGACAATAGAACATCCACCAAGGAAACCTGCAGGACCAGAGCAGGGCTGTCACAAGACAGAGGTTATATGTGCTGTAGGAAATACAGCAGGAGGAGTGGGGATACTCAAAGCTTTTCTAGGTTCAAACATTTCTACTATGAGTTCAGATACCCAACATAGAGCTGCAAGACTAGATGTTTTTTCTGCTGGGCTTCTGTCTTGATTTGGTCCAGTCATTCCCTGCTATCTCCACATGCTACCCTTTTGGAATGGGAATGTCTGCTTTGTGCAACCGTGTGCTAGAAGGATATAACTTGCTCTTTAATTGTACAGGGCTCACAATTAAGAGATTTCCTGAATCTCAGAACAGGCTCTACACATAGACTTTATATAAAAATTTTAAAATTGAACTTAAAAAATATTTTATTTATTTTTATTTTATGCATATAAGTGTATTGTCTACATGTGGGTAAGTGCACCCATGTTGTACAATGCCCATAGAGGACACAAGAGGCCATCGGATCCCTTGGAACTGGAGTTAAGGACAGTTGTTGGCTGCCATGTGAGTGCTGGGATTCAAACCCAGGTCTTCTGTAAGAACAACCAAGTGTTCTTAACCACTGAGCCATCTCTCCAGCCCCAGAATTTATATAAATTTTAATTGCACTCATTAATTAGTTTATTCATTCATTCATTCATTCTCTCTCTCTCTCTCTCTCTCTCAATGTTCATGTGGAGATCAGAGGACAACTTCTGGGAGTCACTTCTCTCCTTCTACCATGTGAGACACAGGGATCAAACTCACATCATCAGACTTGTTTTTCTTATTTCCATATGTTGTATCTTTATTTTCATTCAGGTCCAGGGATTATTTTTTCTTGATTTATTTAGTAATCCATTCGCCATTCAGTAATGTCTTGTTTAATCTCCATGAGTTTGTGAATTTGTGAATTTTCTGTGATTTCTCTTGCTGTCCATTTCTAGCCATATTCCAGTGTGGTCAGGTAGAATATGAGAATTTATTTATTTAAATTGTCCTGCATTTGTTGAGACTTGGTTTTATCCTAACATGTTATCTGTTTTAGAGACCATTCCATGGTCTGCTGAGGAAAATATGCATTCTGTAGTACTTGGATGCACTGTTCTTTAGATGTCTGCTAAGTCCATTTGATCTACGATTTCATTTATTTGTGATGTTTCTCTGTTTTGTTGGGATGACTTGTCTATTGGTGAGAGCAAGAGTGAAGTTACCCACTACTACTAGAATTGTGAGCTAAAATAAACTCCTTCTCACCCAAACTGCATTACTCTTGGTATTTTATCACAACAGAAAAGAATCTAAGACAAAGGAATAAAAAGGCATCGATAGCTCTGTGTGTGCTAATATATTAGTTTTTTGACTATAAGTGGCAAGAAAAATAAAAAAGAAGAAAAACTTCGCAGTATGGTGAGAGTGGTGATTAGTAGTGCCATGGTAGAAGACAGCAGAGGGGTATGCAAATAGGAAGGGTAACTGTAGGGGCAGAAGAGGCGGGAAAATGAGGGGGTTTTGCTTTAAGGTAGACTGAAGAGAGAGGGGGGAAATGATACTCTATCAGATACCAGAACAGACCCTTTCCTCAAGAGGCTGAGGCCCAGAGACTCTGAAATCAGTCCAGACTATGTTCTTTGGGTGAGAAAAAAGATCAAAAGAAAATATTAAGGATAGAGGAAAAATAAAGAAATGAAGGAAAAGAAGAAAATAAACGAATGGCTAGAACGGAGCAAGATCAAGTTGAACTTCTAGAACAACAGTGGGAAGTAAACAAAGATGGGCTATAGAAGGAAAGCTGGGTGGAGGATGCAGCCTGTACTCTAGAAGCTCCTCCTCAGTCTCTCAGGTACTGTTTATACCCAGTGGTGTTTTGCAGGTTGTGGGCAGATGCTCTTCAGACCTCTGTGTAGTCTTTCACTAGTCAGTTTGAGAAAGTTGGCCATGCTTCTGGGGGGTTCTTTCCAAGTTTGAGTCACAGATGTTCGTCCCCTCAGTGGGAGATTCTTCACGGTTTGGGTTGGAAATTCTGGTCACACGCCTGGACAGTTCTTTCTCATGTCCAGCGCCTTTGGAATCTGTGTCTGTGTTCCACTGCAGGCTCTGGCTCTGACCCGATTTCCACCTCACTGAATAGTGCATGGTTCTGACTCAAAGTTTCTTCCCCACTGTCTAGACTTTCTCTGCTGGACAGATTTCAGTCTAACAGTCCTGTCACACTTGCTCTCTATTCCTAGAGTATGTGATTCACGGAGAGTCTAGGCTGGTCATGTGTTGACCCAGCAGGGATCTTTAAAAAACAACAACAACAGCTTTTTGGCCATGCTCCAGACAAGTATCTAGAAAAGAGCATTTTCCCAGAACCTCCTCCTGTCTTCTGTTCCTTAAATGTCTGCTACCGAAACTACAGTGAAGACTTTCTGAGAGTCTCTGTCTGAGGCTGAGTCCTGTTGAACAGCTGTTGTTTCACTCCCTCTCTCTGGGAGGTGAGAGCTCCCCAAACAGCATTAATCCCTCCAGATTGGACTCTGGACTTTCTCTGTTTTTCTGTTTTGTAAATTCCTCTATTTTCCTTGCTGTTAAAACTAGAGATTTTTGTGACATCATTCACCTCTTCTGATAGCTATTCTCCAACGTTCCCTGATTTTACACCCTGGGGATTCTAACAGACTGTGCCTGTATGTTGCCTCCCTGCTAAAAAACCAAAAAGCATTTTAGATCGTATGTATGTATATGTGTGTGTGTGTGTGTGTGTGTGTGTGTGTGTCTGTAAAGAAGAGCGAGTATCTGTGTGTCTCTCTGTATACATATAAATGCATGTGTGTAATAGAAGATAAATTTGAATCTGTTACAGGTAGAACAGAAATCAAACTTATTTGGTATCCAAATTCAAGTTGTACAAAATTCTCAAACTGTGAACATAAAATTCATGTCCAAATATAGCATCTAAACCAGTTCATATTTAAAGTGTACAAATATTCTAACAGTGAGCTCATAATTGTAGTTCAATTACAGTTCAGATAAAACCTTACTGATCAATACAGACACATATTTTAAGGATCCCAAAGGTTTTAAAGCTTAGCATGTGTCTTAGTCTATTTTCTTTTGGTAAAACAGGTCACCTGATTTTGAGTAAATTATAAATAAAACAAATGTATGTCTTTGAATTCTGGAGACTGGAAAGTACAAAGTCTAAGGTCTGCATATGGTGAGTGCTTTCTGCGTATAGAGACTCTGTAGAGTCCTGAGGTGGTACAGAACATCAGATGGCAAGACACAATGCATACAATACATACAGTACACACAGTACATACAATACATACAAGAGGCAGAGCTCTGTTTATTTTATTTTAAATATTTTTATTGTGTTTTGGCATATTTCATATAATACATCTTAATCAAATTTAGACCCCTTCCCCTCTGAATTATAGCCCCCACCCCTGATTCAGGTATTCTGTCATATATGTTAAAGTCCTATCCATTCAAACATTGCTATCCAGGTGTCCCTTGGTGCAAGTTCATCTACTGGGGTCTAGTCAGCCTATCTAGAGTCACTCCCTTAAAGAAGATCTACTCTCCCTCACCTCTCAGTAATCATTTTCCAGTAGTTCCTCGGCTAGGGTTGGGGCCTACTGACCATTTCCCCTCTTCTATGCTGGATTTTTGTCTGATTGAATCAACATTGGGACTTGTGCACACTGTCAGCATTGCTGAAAGTTCATGTGAACAAGTTTCCAGGGGTCTGAAAGCCTCTCTTTCTTTATGTTCATGCACCAACCTTGGCTCTTAGACTCTTTCTGCTCCCTTTCCCACAATGATCCCTGATCTATGGGTACGTGAGTTTTAATATACGAGTCCTGTCCCTAAAACCTAACCAGTTGTAGCCTTCTGTGTGCATCACACTCTATTGCATGAGGAAACTTTAACTGTGAGAGTTTGAGGGGTGTATTAGTATTATCTCTACCCTCTGTTTCATAAGCCTATGGTGTAGAAGTTCTACTGTAGATGTGTCACTTAGGGCTGGGCACCTCTCAGACATATATTCTCTCAGTGTGTCCAGTCGTGGAACTCTGTAATAGCCTCCATCTGTTTCAAAAAGAAGCTTCTTTAATGAGTGGTATACAGTACATTTGTCAGCAAATATAAGGATATGGTATGTTAGCATATGGTATGAAATATCACTTGTCTAGAGATATGGTAGAAGGTTATGATAGGGTTTTCTCTAAGTTCTATGACCTCTCCAGCCATGTGTACTTGGCTATATTGATGTGTCACCCATGAGTTCCCATCTACTGAGAGGGATTTAGGCCCAATTAGGTAGCTGGTGATTTTCCCCCAGATAACAGTGCCACTACTGCACCAATAGAGGGAGTTCGCTGTGCCACTCCTTGTGGTTATTAGGTTTAGATTTGTACTGGACGGTTGATTGATTTTCTTCCTTAGCAGCTTACAGAGTATCCTCTAGAACTATGAGCGCTAGTCTTCAAGGACAAGGCTTCCAGGTCAGTTCCAGCTCCATTGCTCCAAGTCCTGTGTCCGAAGTATATCCTGTCACCAGCAGATAGGTCACATCTTCTAGTTCTTGAAGGTAATCAAGGACTGTGGCAATATCTTGTTTTATTTTAGCAGTCTCTTAGGTAACAACTTGAATGGTGGTTTCTCCTGTCTGGCACTGTGTTCCTTGTCATATAGCTTTCAGAATATATATATATATAATATATATGTTAGTATAGATATTAATATTCAGATATTGTGTGTGTATTTTTCAGGGGGGTTGAGGTACTCCATTTTCCTCTGTTTTTTTATGCCACCTAAGCTTTATTTATCTCTCCTATCTCCCTCTCTTTGTCTAACCTCCCTCCTCTCTCCCCAGTTTAAGTGGCCCCATTTTCCCCTTGATAATTTGTCTCCTATTATTCTCCCTCTCTTGAGCTCCTTCTTCCCCTTTACCCACAAGTTTTCTTGTGTGTCCTTACTTCTCCCTTCCCAGTTAATGTTCCCATTTTTCCCATTTCCCCCTTGGTAATATCTGTTCCCTACTATTCCCTTCTTTTGGGCTCTTTCTTTTCCTTTCCCTCTTGTTTCCTGGCCCCTGCTCGTACATCAGTATACACACTCACATATAAGGTATTGGACCCTTATCTTTCACCCTGCACAAAAGTCAACTCCAAATGGATAAAAGACCTCAATATAAAACCCGAAACTCTGAAACTGCTAGAAGAAAATGTAGGCAGTATCCTATAAGATACAGGTGTAGGAAAGGACTTTCCAAATCGAACATCAGTTGCTCAGGCATTAAGGTCAACAATGAACAAGTGGGACCTCATTAAACTTAAAAAGCTTCTGTACAGCAAAAGAAACAACCAAGGAAGTGAAGAAGAAACTCACTGAGTGGGAGCTAATCTCCTGCTACACATCCAATAGAGGATTAAATCCAGAATAAAAAAGAACTCAAAACCAAAGAAACAAATAAAATGATCTAATAGAACGATGGGCTAAGGGCTTGAACAGAGAGTTCCCAAAGACATAAAATGGCTAAGAAACACCTTTAAAAGTGCTCAACATACTTATTAATTAGAGAAATGCAGATCAAAGCCACTTTAAGATTCCATTTTTACCATAGTCAGACTGACTAAGATCAAGAGAACAAAAGACACAAAACGCTGGTGAGGATGTGGAGAAAGGGGAACGCTCATTCGCTGCTGGTGGGAATGCAAACTCGTGCAAATACACGGTGGAAAACAGTGCAGAGAACTCTTAACTGAAAATGAACCCACCATATGATCTGGTTACACCACTCCTTGGCATATGCCCAAATGACTCATTCTACTGTAGAGATACCTGTATATCCATGTTTGTTGCTGCTCTCTTCACAATAGCTAAGAAATGGAAACAACCTAAATGTCTCTCAAATGACGAATGGATAATGAAAATGTGGTGCATTTACACAATGGAGTTCTACTCAGCGATAAAGAAAGATGAAATTATGAAATTTGCAAGTAAATGGATGGAACTAGAAGCTCTTATACTAAGCTAAGTAACAGAAATGCAAAAAACCAAGTGATACATGTTCTCCCTCACAGGGCATGCATGACCTCATCACCTCTAAAAGTCCCACTTGGAAGTAGAAGAGGCTTGGTGGTAAGGAGAAGGTGATAAGAGAATAGTTGGGGAAATATTATAAGAATATCCATCCATATGCATATATGAAATTGTGACAAAATAAATAAAAATGCTACACTTGGTCCCACCTCTTCCCATCTACCAGTGGGGATTCCATTCAACTTCAGTTTGGGTGTAGTTATTCAAACTGTGACAGCAAATTTAGGACTATATGTTATGGTAGGCATCTAGGTGTTTTCAAATTCTTAATTCAGTGAACACTGAAAGAGGGAGTGCCATCAGGAAGATAGGATAGGATCGTGGAGAGAGAGAGAGAGATGGCCCAATGGTTAAAAGTATTGGTTGCTCTTCTAGAAGAGGACCCGGGTTCTGTTCCCAGCACCCACATAGCAGCTAACATCCGTCCTTAAGTCCAGTTACAGGGAATTTCATATCCTTTCAAGATAACCCACTTTTCCATTAACTCATTAATAGACACATCTATTCATGAGCACAGGGCACTCATGACCCAATCACCTCTAAAAGTCCCACTTGGAAGTAGAAGAGGCCCCTTGGGCAGGCAAAATACTCATACACATAAGATATAATAATATCTTTAAAAATATTGTAGACATTTGCATTGCTTCTCCATCCAAGAGGTTAAGGAATCCAGGTGATAGATGGCCATACATGAATAAGGCACAAAATAAGAAAAGATATTTGAAAAGAATAGGAATAATAGTTTCACATTATGTTATCACTGTTTTTCCAAACCCATACAGCAAAATGAAGGGAATTATTCTCTATGTAGGGGAACCAGAGTGAGATGCAACAGAATTCTTGCAGATCCTAACAGCAGGCTCAGTTTAGCAAAGCCCAGAATCCAGACCCACCATTGTGGAATCAGGCATCACTCCCACACATCAATGAACCCAATCACTAGACGCATCCATCTGATGTCCATGCCATATGGAGACTGACTGGTGAAGGGTATTCACCAGATTAGGAGATATCCCTACTCTTCAAGTGTTCAGACGCCAAAATAAGGCCACAGGGATCACAAATAAGGACAGAGACATGATACCACGAATAGAACAAAATAAAGCCAGTAACTAATCATAAAAAGCGGAGATCCTGGGGTTGGAGAGATGGCTCAGCCATTAAGAGCACTGGCTGCTCTTGTAGAGGACCCAGTTTGGATTCCCAGCCCCACAAGGCGACCAAAAACCATACGTAACTCCAGTTCTAGGGGATCCGACACCTCACTTCCGCAGACATTGCATGACATGGGTGCACTTACACACATGCAGGCAATATGCTCATACACATAAAATAACAATAATAAATAAAATAGTTTTTAAAGAGTGGAGATTCGTGCTGCTGAGAATTCTGTCCTCCATGCATGACATAGCTATTCCCCTCTTGAAATTAGAGCACCTGTGATTATTGGTGTGAGACGCTCATAGAGTTTGGCTCATTAATATTCCCTCATGGTGGGAGGCTCATTAGGCTCACAAAGCTCCAGAGGCCCGTAAGGTCCTTGAACTCCCCAAAGATATTATAAGCACTTAGCAGTTGCTGGGGGAGGGAGACTCCTGTTTGGTGATGTGGCTGCCCATAACTTGCTCATGCTCCTGAATGTAGCCCCAACTTTTCTTACTGGATCTCTAAGCAGGTCGACTCATTTCTTTAGTGTGTCCTTGTTCACTCTGTCTGGGGTGAATAGGAATAGACATTCCATAAAATGTCATACAACATATATGTTGATAAATACAAACTGATGAAAGAACTCTAAAACAAAAATAAATTAAAGGTATTCCATGTCTGTGTGCTGAGCTAATATTGTTAAAATGGCCACACCACCCAACGTAACCTACAGTTTCAATGATTTATTTTTAAATGATTTAAATTGAATTTTTGTGTATTTCATACAGAACATCTCAATTAATGTTAATCATCTTTATGCCCCCTTCCCAACTGGCACTGTCTCATAGCCCCCCCCCGCCATTGGAATTCATACATTCTGTCCTTTGTGTTATGGCCCATTGTGTCCAGTCCGTGTCCTTAGATGTTTGTCAAAGATATTTTTTTACAGAAATGCAAAAGATACCCATAAATTTAAAAAGAATCATAAAAGACCCCGAATAGCCAGTTCTGAGCCAAAGGAACAAAGCTGGAGATATCATATTACCTGATTTTGTATATACTGCATAATTATAGGAGTTAAAATAGTATGTACTGGCATAAATACAGACATATAAATTAATAGAACACAAAAATATCTAAAAATACAGCTTCTTACATTAATGGTGTTGGAAGAAATGAATTTAAATTCACAGAGTGATGAAAATGGATCCCTATATCATTTTCTGTACAAAAGAAACCCCCTGAAGATGGATTCAACTGAAATGTAAGATCTGAAACTCTACAAACAATAGAAGTAAGCATAATCCTCAATGACATTGGTCTCAGCAATGAATTTTGCATTTGTGTCTGTGTGTGTGTCTGTGTGTATGTGTTTGTGTGTGTGAATGTAGGGGTGTGTTCACTGTGTGTATGTGGAGGTCAGAGGACAATGTCAAGTGTGGATCATTGCCTTCCAATTTGTTTCAAACTCTTTGTTGCTCATATGCCAGATGCTTCCAGGGGATCTCCTGTCTCCGCCTCCCATCTTGCCACAGGAGCACTGGGATTACTGACCTGAGCTACTGTGCCTGGCTTTACACGGCTCTATAAGGAAAAAAACAATAAAAATAAGAGAAAATATTTGCAAGCCATAATCTAGTAAAGGCATAATATCCTAAATATAAGCAAACCAATTCACTTGCAAGAAAATAAATGACCTCATTTCTAAATTACTCAAAGAGCTGGCATCGACTTTCTCAGACAAAATCTTGTAAATGGCTAAAAGGTGTATGAAAAAATACTCAACATCCAAATCACCAATGAAATACAAATCAAAGCCATAATAAAATATCACTACAGTTTTAATGGCAAGGATACAAAGGACAAAAATCTAACAAGTGCTTACAAGGATGTTAAGAAAAGAATCCTTGTACACTATACATAGGAATGTGAATTGGAACTGCCATTATGTGGGGCAGTATGGATGCTGTACAAAACAATTAAAATTAGGACTTCTACATAGTCCAGCAATCCCACTTCTGGGTATATATCCAAGGGAAATTAAATCACTGTGCCAAAAAGATAGCTACACATCCACCTCAACATTATTTTCAAAATCAAGCTGTGAACCTACAGTGTTCCTAAACCAGTAAGTGGATTCTAAAAACATACATATACATGCACACAGTGGAATGCCATTTTGCCTTTAGAAAGAAGAAAAACCTGTTATTTGTGACAACATGGATGACCCCGGATGCCATCATGCTGACTGAAATAATCCACAATGAGAAATACTGCATGGCTTCATTTATTTATGGAATCTAAAACAACCAAGTTCATAGAAACAGTGAGAAGAGCCGTAGGCAGGGGCTGGGGAATTGAGCCACTGGGAAGATAGTGGTCAAAGCTTACAGTCTAAGTTTTGTGAGATAAACAATCCCTGGAGGTCTAACATATAGCATGGGGACTATGATAAATATTACTGACACTATTCCTGGGCCAGGTGGTCAACCACCTGTAATCTTACCCCTTGGAAGATGAAGACAGGAAGATCCAGAGTTCAAGGCCTTCTTCACCTAAACAACATGTTTGAGGCCGGCCTGGGTTATATAAGACCATATCTCAAAAAATAATAATATTGTATTATATATTGAAATATGTCAAAAGCGTATAGCATAAATAATGTCATCACAGTTAAAAGGTGAGTATAAGATGCAATGGATTTATTAATTAGTTTTATCAAGGTAATGATTTCAGAGTATACATAAAACCACTGGATCATACACCCCAGATATTATTTTTGCTAATTATACCTGAATAAAGGCAGAATGAATACAATCATTAATTTAATTTATCATGGCACTACTGACAGAGTTCACTATATACCTGTCACAGAATGGATGAATGAAAAGTCCAGGCAGAGCAAAGCTTCTCTTAGGCGATCAGACTTTAATTCCCTAGCCACTGTCAGTGTAACAATTCTTAGAAATTCTCACTGAACACAAGATAAGCACAAACATTCCTCTTAGTTAAATATAGCAACTTTCTACTCTTCTACCACTGCACTATTCTTCTTTTTCCTCCCCCTCACTTCTGCCCCAACTCAAATTCTTCTTTGTTGTAAGCAACTCACTTGCAAAGCGGGGACATGTTCTTTCATGGGCAGAAGTAGAAACATTACTTTGAGACTAAGGTTGTTTTGAAATCACCACAAGATTTTCCAGCGTTGGGCTTGAACTGTGGATTCTTTTTAACTTAATTATGGGTGTGGGGTCTATCTGTAAACTGTACATTTTGGGCAAATATCAATTTTTAAAGATTTCTACATGCAATCAAAACGTCTTCTTAATTTATTTCTCTGTGCTTGGGATGAAGGTAATCATATCGTGAGCACTTCAAGGAGAGATATTATTTTAATATTTATGCAGAGAAAGAAGAAGCACATGCTAAGAATTGGCTTCTGTGCTATTATAATGGATGCTAAAAATGAGCTCTCAGCAGTGGCTTTCTGACACCAGAGTTTAATGGTAGGTTTATTAGAAACCAGCTCTGTATAAATAAAGGAAAAGATATTCAAACAAGTAGAAATAAATGTGCATGATTCACCAGCACAGTTAACTCAAGATTTTCCAGCCTTATAACCACAACTGATAGGAAGATTTATCACCACAGCTGCTGCGTTCAACTTCTTTTCCTTGCAGTTGAAGGAAGATTAGTCATTTGTGGGGGTGTCTCCAACTGCAGAAAGCTTCTGTTACAAATGAGGTGTATTCCTCTAGTGCTATCCTCCAGTCCTAAGTCAGTGAATAATTTTCATATTTTTATATATCTTTCCCACTTACACACAGGCAAGTTTTAATGACTTCCACAGTAAAGTTTTCCACAGTAAAGTAGTTGTTATTCAAACCTGCAGCTCAAGGTTGCTTTGTTTGATGATAATGTGACAAGCTCCCAAGAAAGAATGGGATGAAATGACATTTTGACCCACGCTCACAAGGATGCAATGTGAGCAGAAGAAAAATTCTACATGAGATGTGAAAGTGGAAAGGGAACAAGTGTTTTCTTGGGCTGAATGTGCATGTGACAAGCACGTGGCTAGGATTTTCATTGAAATTACCTTATTCCTGGAACAATTTGTGTGAGGCTACACAATATTCATCTCACAGCAAGAAAATTGACTTTCTAAGATTATGCAGTTTATTCGTAGCTAAGTGGACATGAGAACTCAGTTACAAATAACTCTAAATCTCTTAGGCTCTTTTTTGCCACTTCACTATACAGTCTCTAGAATCCTAGAATACAGTTGGGGAAGACATTGCTACAGCTAGACAAATCACAGACTTTTCTTTTTAAGTAATGAGTTTACAAAGAAGCAATTCATACACTATATAAACTGCCCTTTACAATTGTCAAAAGTCAGTAATTCTTAATATTTTCAGAGTTGTGCAACTTGTACAATCAGTTTCTTTACATCACCAACATCTCAAAAAGAAACTGTGTGTAATTTAGCTAACACCTGTATATTATCCTGTTCCTCCTCAGCCTTAACTCATTTCTGTCTCTATGGATTTGCTTATTCTATGCACATTTGATATAATGGAATTATAGAAAATGCTACCTTTGTGTCTGGCTTCTACATTTAGCACAATATTTTCAAGATTCATTGTTGTTTCAGTTTGTATCAGTAACGCCATTCTCTTTATGACCAAGCAGTAATCTGTTATATAGACATACCATATTTATTTACCCACAGTTTGTAGGAATTGGCTATGCCTAAGTAGAATTCCCAAAGTAAGTTTTCCTTGGGGCATCTGTTATTTTTTAAAATATTTTATCTATTATTTTTATTTTATGTGTATGAGTGTATTGTCTGTACCCATGTTGTGCAATGCCCACAGAGGTCAGGAGAAGGCATCAGATCCCCTGGAACTGGAATTATTGATAGCTGTTAGTGCCATATGGGTGCTGGGAATCAAACCTGGGTCCTCTGTAAAAGCAGTCAGTACTCTTAACTGCTGAGCCGTCTCTCCAGCTTGTGTCATCGTTATATTATCTATCAAAGTCATGCAACATTGATTGAGTTTGTTCTATATTTTTTCCTTAGGGACTCCTGCAACCATACATACCCAAATTTGTTGAAGAATCACCTCAGAATCTTAGAATAAACAGTCTTGTATAAGCATTTTGATTAAACAGATTATGTTTAAACCTATATGGAGATGGACAATGTACAGATATTAAGTCTCAGTTGAAGACAACAGAAAAATAAAGATTGAGTTTTCAATCAGTCCATAAGATGTTTGATTTATTCCATACCATTTTGCTGCTTTGATTTCCATTGAATTGACTGCCTGTTTTGGTAACATATATTTTAGTTTATCATACTAGGTTGTATCTGAAATGGCTGGGGCTGGGAAGATAGCTCAGTGGTGAAGAGCACGTACTGCTCTTGCGGAAGACAGGACTTCTAGTTCGGTCTTTAGCACACACAATGGGATTATAACCTCCTATAACTTCAGCTCCAGGGGATCTGATACCTTCTTCTGGCCTCTGCATGTACCCACAAACACATATGGCATATACACACAGAGATACATACACTGACATAAAAATATAGAATAAAAAATAAATAAAATAAAATGACTATAAAATCCAGACAAGAATTAAAGATATTCATGGCATTTTCTTGGCATCATACTGACTGAGTTAATGTTTATTAAAAAGACATGATTTGGCTATCTAATTTGCTTAAAATCTGGCCAAATCATTTCGTAAGGGATACACCATATATGCAGAAATAAATCCATTTATTTTAGTATGAAAGTACTAAGACTAACTGTAGGTTTGACTACACCCCAAAACTGTTTTTAAAAAACTGACATCATGTATCCTCATTTCATTAGTTGTCTTTAGGATGTAATCATCTAATCAACTTTATCAGTCTTTCCTTGCTTTCTTAGGTACATTTTAAAATTTAAAGAGAATCCCTTTAGTAAGTGCTTATACAAATGCATAGCTGAGTCTAAAACAATGGTACAGTCCCTTTGTAGGGAACAAAATATGTTAGTATTTATCTTGGATAATGGCAGAATTTAAGCACTTCGGGAACCACTCTGCACCTTAAAACCACAAGAACATATAAAGAGAATATTGCATATAATCATGATATCAAACATACTTGGAAAAGTTCTTCTTCATGGGATATATGACAGGTTTTTTTGTGTGAATTAAGCTTTCATGGTGCTTGTCACATATGAAGAATGGAATTAATACACAAGATGTGTTTATGCAAATATGGTCTAGGAATTCCCTCTCAGATCTCATTTTACAGGCACCCTATCCTCTTTGAGCCAATGTGCAATAGATCCTCAAATCTCATGTTAAGGTAATTCTATCTCATGATAAGAATTATTTTTATGCAAAATACCTCATCATTTTGGAAGTACTATTGTATATATCATTTTTCTTTATCCTTGTAATTTCTTATTTTGAAGTATTTTACATATCATACATATTAATACATGTTTTCTCAACATTGTTTCTATAAATATTGAATTTCTATCACGTTAAATTTGATAAAAAGATAAACTGAAATTATTTTCCCTTCTGTTTCTTTGTCTTCCCTTCTGGCCATTTTTGCTCCCAATCCTCATAAGCATTTATGAGCTTAGTATTTATGCTCTGAGAGCC
The DNA here is from genome assembly GCF_000622305.1 of Nannospalax galili. Lineage (NCBI taxonomy): Eukaryota > Metazoa > Chordata > Mammalia > Rodentia > Spalacidae > Nannospalax > Nannospalax galili. The sequence continues at coordinate 3,529,860 of NW_008331606.1, forward strand.
ACAGCCATGACTGTGGTCTTTTTTCTTCTTTTTCCCCATAAGTTCCTATAAACATTATGCAACTTACTTAATCCTTTTCGTCATTTTGACTAAATCTCCCAAAGACTTGTCCCAGCACATTCCTGGAAAAACTGAAAATAAGTGTCTTTCTTTCTCCTTGGTCCTTTTCCTCTTTCTCCAATACTAATCCAGCACTACCCAGTTCTTCGAATCCAGTCTTTTCAATAATTCATGTCTTTCTTAATCAAACCTTTTCATTTCTTATCCTGATTTCTTCTAATGAATTTTTAATTTTTATGGATTTTCCAATTGTGTTGTGCAAATCTCCTCTTTGATGGGATTTGGGGTATGATGGTCTTTATTAGTCTCATTTCTTTTGCTCTGATAAAATACACTGGTCAAAGCAGCTTAGGGGATAAAGAATATATTATAAGCATAAGGAATAATTATAAGGAATAATTCCTTATAATTATAAGACGTAATTCCTAGTTGTAGGTCATCACTGCAGAGAAGTCATGAGCACAGAGAAAATAAAGGCTTGTAAGCATGCTCATGCTCTGCTCCTTTTCTCCTCTTTAACACAGTCCAGGACCCAAACCCCAGGAATGGTTCTGATCACTCTTAAGCTGAATCTTCCCTTATCAATTAACATAATCAAAGCAATCTCCCACTGGCTGGCCAACCTAATCCAGACAAGTCAGTTCTTTATCTCTCTTCCCACATGATTCTTGACTATGTCAAGCTGACAATGAAAACTAACCATCACATGGGGAGCATGAAGAACGACTCCCACATGTTAAGGCTTAGACTGTGGCAAGGGCTAGGCATTGCAACGTTTTCTGATTGAGCTAGCATGTCTACCTGGACTCCAAGAGAGAGTTTCAATTGCTGATACAAATTTGGAAGGAACAAAAAGGGGATAGAAGCACGGAATAGTAGCAATCATAGAAACTGAAGGAATGAGCAGAGGAAGTGTGTCAGAAAGCAGAGGAGTGAAAGGCGGTAGAGACACAGGAAGAAATCTTTCACCTTTCCAAGGAGACTGGACCCATTTTTTTCTGATTATTTCATTAAAAAGCACAACTTCCTCCCTGGCATTCTTGTCATTTGTCCTTTGGAAAGATAATTTCAGAGAAGTATAGGGGGAAAATGAGAGATTGCTTTGAGGTGTGGGTCACATGCAGTTGAAGAATGTGAAACCGCTAATGTCTTTCTCTAAGCTGTAAATGGGAAAACATTACAGGATTTTATTACAGGGGAATACAGGAAAAATTTCAAGAGAGGAGAGATGGAAAATATTTATGGAATGTGAAGAAAAATGTTAATAGCCCGAGATTATTGGAATATGTGTAATTGATGGAAGAATGTTGCTGAGGTGGAGCTGGGACTTCTCTCTCTCTCTCTCTCTCTCTCTCTCTCTCAATGTCTGTGTGTGTGTGTGTGTGTGTGTGTGTGTGTGTGTGTGTGTGTTTGTGAAAGGTGTCCTCTTCCAATCAGAAAAGTAGAAAGGGGAAAAAATATCGCTTGAAACAGAAAATTCATGGTCATGAGATAGAAAGGCTGGGCAAAGTTTGGGGAGTAGGGAAGTAGGGACAGATGGGGGGGCATTAGAAGGAGAAATGGAAGATGAGTATGATTGAAACACGTTGTATGAAGTTCTCCAAGAATTAATAAATACATTCTTTTTCAAAGCTGAGAGCCCAACCCAGGGCCTTGTACTTGCTAGGCTGGTCCTCAACCACTGAGCTAAATCCCGAACCCTAAGAAAAGTTTTTTTAAAACAGAGCAAAGATACATCTCTTTCAAAAGTGACTTTAAATTTTTAGGTTCACAGTTGAATTAGTAGAGTTATCCAATATTGAACTCAGTTTAAACCCTGTAAGATACAAAGTTGAATGAGTTTTTAACCTTTAAAAAGATCTCCATTTCATTTTAAAATATACTGTTTCCTACAGAAAGACTCCTAATAACAGTTTTTTAAAAATACAAACACAATCTTGGACCTTCTGCTCTAAGGTCTCAGTTTTAGTGGAAATGAAGTTCGAAATACGCTTTAAGGGAAAGGAAAAAGGAGCTGACAAAGTAGACCTGGTCTGAGGCTTAAAACTGAACCAGCATTTTCATTGTCTGGAGGACTTGCTATAATATAGAATGCTGTGTTCACAGAGATTCTGGTTCAGTAGGTCTGGGGCGAAGCCCAAGTATTTCCATTTCTAGAAAGTTCCCAGGTGATGTCCATGCTACTCTTTGGAGGGACTCACTAGCCATGGGGTTGGGGATCAACTGCCAGGAAGTGTAAAGAAGGTTCAGCTGAAGTTGGACACTGATTCTTTGGTATTTCTCTCAAGAAGCTTTCAGTGGTCCAGGTATAGAGAAAATCAGAGAAGGTAGCTAGTTAGTGGTTGGGATTGTGTTGACCTGAATACATGAGAGGCAAACAAACTGAATGAAATACAAATCAAAAGGAGATCAAATTAAATGCTACCATGAAAGGTGCTCAATAAACCTCAGCTGCCTTTCTGAGTCTATGCAATGCTGCCAGACCCTGCTGTCCTATTCACTACTGGATTCAGGGTGAGAGAACCTATCCCTGCCTCAGTTTTACTGAAGCTAGGCCAAGCAGGCCCTCTGCTGTCACATTAGTCATGTGCCTCTCCAAATATTGCCAAATAATCACTGAGTTTCAGATCACTCCACCAATGTATAAACACTTTCATATTAGCCAAGCTAATATGAAATAACATTGTAATAGCAGTATTCAGAAAACTGAGAAAGGAAGACTGAGAGGTCCAAGCCAGTCTGGACTACATAGTTAGACACTGTTCCAAAAAGTCAAGCAACCAAACGCAGTGTTTGTATTAAACAAGATTAGGAACTATTGTTTTCTAAATTCCCCCGATTCCTCACTTATAACTATTTAGTGTTAACTAAGGATTATTAGCTTGTGGTTCCATTATGTACAGGGTTTATCTTGGGTCCCCAGAGGCAGGAGTCCTGCCTTGTTTTCATTTGCCTCACCTGCAAATATTGAAGTAACATGATAGAGGGGGCCACTCCCTTTTGGGCTCTCATGACTGAGCCAGCTGTCTCTAGGATTTTTCCAATGACAAAGACTATCTGAAGCCAGATTATCATCTAGCCAATTATCACACACTAGAGCACAGTCAGTTCGCATGCCTAATCATCCCTGTGTTAAGTTCACAAATGCTCTTCCTGTCCTGTTATATGACATATGAGGATAAGTCATGTTCTCATATATAGGGAATGTGTTGTGTGTGCCAGAACACGGCAGCAGTTGCACTCCAAATCACACTGTTCTTCATACATAGCAGGCAAACTAATCTCTGCGGTGTTTCACTTTTAACACAGGCGTTACTGGGATGAGTACAAAGCTTAAATTATGCAGAAGTGGGTACTACTTTATCAAAAGATGGATCTATGTTGTTATTATCATCATTATTATTATTATTATTTATTCAGTGTGAGGGATGTGTGTGTGTGTGTGTGTGTGTGTGTGTGTGTGTGTCGGCCCCACAGTGCACACGTGGACATCAGAGGACAACTTTCGGGAGTCAGCTCTCTCTTTCTAGCATGGGGGTGAACGGGGGATATTGAATTCAGGTCATCAGGTTTGGTGTTTGGTGGCAAGTTGATTTCCCAGCTGAGATATCTCACAGGTGCCAAAGATGTATCTATTCTCAAGTTACACCAATCCGCCATGCCTTGTATGACTCATATCCTAATAACAATGCCTTTCAAATTCCACCAGTAAAGTGACTCTCCCATAAGCAAAATCTTAGCCATCAAGGTCCCTCAAATTTTACAATACCAAGAAGGGGCATTCACAATGTCTCTATTTATGAGATGGTGCACTGACAATGAATAAAGAACTATATGAACAACTCTGAAGGGCTTCTTTAGTGACTTCCAATTATTAACATTGAAGTCCAGGCTAACATGGGAAAATTTCAAGACTCTTTTGGAGAACAAAGAGGAGCTTTAAGCTAACTTCCAACAGCATGAATATAGACTTGTGCGCACTATGCATTTCATAGGCAGCTGTCACTAGGAGCACACCTGCCACTTAACTGCCCACAGTGACTATCCTCCAAATAACCCTGGGTAGGTGGCTCTGTGTCTAGTTACTCCATGTGAACCAGTGTCCCAGATATCAACTATGCAACGTCCCTCCTCAAGTTACTTCATTTACAGATGCAATGGAAGCTGTTTACAGTTTTGTTCTAAGCAAGCCCATAAGTCTACTTTAACCAAGACAGTTTGTAATTGAGGTCATCTCTTCAGGAATTTACTACGGAGTTGCCATGTAGGGTCAGTTTCCCAGAGCTAAAGTGAACTGTGCTGTTGTAACCTGAGTTGATGCACATAGGACAGCTGGTGGTCTACCAAAAGGAAAGGAAAGTAAGCTGAACAGAATAAAAGCAGCTGTGGGGTTCCCAAACATGGAGACTATCACATCTGGCACTGGCTAGACTTCCAAGTTATCTGGAAGTTTTCCAGGATGCTGTCTTATGATTTCATGGTCCCCAGTGCAGAGCCTCCTGGACATGGTTGCTCCAGTCTTCAGAACCTACAATTCTCTCTGACACCCAGGGAATCCAGGTGGTTGATTACAGCTGGAAACAGCTTCACGATATACACACATAGGCCAAAGTCGAGAGATCCTCTTACAAAAAATTACTAACACTTCTCTCATGGAGATATCTGTTTCTGTAACAAGACAAGTCATGGAGAGTCGGGTTAGAGGAGAAAGTAAGCAGAGCCTTTATTTTTTTTAAATACCTTGAGCATGTGAAAATTCTTCCATTATCTGATAAGTGTGGTAGACGAAAAGTTAGTTTAGATAAATTAGGAATGAATTTATGAATGCTCTTGATGTTTGTATTAGTTTAGAGGATAGTGAACATATTAAAAACAAGGAAAGACAAACTAAATATCAAAATGATTACATGGCAATATGTATCTTTTTTTCTGTGTATGTGTTCTTGTGTGTGTGTATATACACATGTGTGAGTGTATATGATTGTGTGGAGACTAGAGGCCAGGTGTCTTTATCTGTCACTCTCCACGTTGTTTTGAAACAGTGTCTCTCACTGAACCCAGAGCTTGCCTATGTGAATGAATTGGCTGGCAAACAAACCCCAGGGACCATCCTGTCTCTATTCCCCACCACCGAGATTAAAGCACATGCTACCATATTTGACTTTTACATGGGCACTGGGGATTGAACGCGGCTTCTCAGGCTTGAAAATGAAGCACTTTAGTGGAACCCATTTCCCCAGCCCAGTACCATGTGGCTTTATACATACATGGTTTTCTAACTCATTTGTCAAATTTTACCCTAGAAATTCAAGCAACATGCTCTGAAAGAAGTGGATAGAGGAGAGCAAAATTGGAATGATTTAAGATACCAGGTATGTCACTGTATAGAACTGTGTTCTCTGTTAGCCATTAGACATAGGTGACAAAATTTAAATTAACAAAAAGTAAAATTTGAATTTCAGCTTCTCAGTCATACTAGCTACAATCCAAGTACTTAATAGTCACTTGTGGTATGTGTGTATTATACTGGACAATTAGGGGTATTGAATATTTTCAGTCCATCAGAAAATTCTAGTTACTAGCACTGCTATAGAGTTTATCTATCTATCTGTCTATCTATCTATCTATCTATCTATCTATCTATCTATCTATCTATCTATCATCATCTATCACTTAATTTTTCTCCCTAGTCTCTACCCATTTGTACACTTTCATCCAGATATGTGCCATCTACCATCCTGAAACCCAGCTGTCGAATATGACCTCCTACAGGTTAATCTTCCAAAGAATCTCTGTGACTGCACCTGCATAGTAGTGTCACTGTAAGAAAAATCCTTGCTGAACTCTTAGAGAAACTCTGACTGTAGCTGATGATCATTTTATCTTGATAGATGAAGAAAAATGTAGTGATACTAATGTCATTCTTTTCTCTAGATGTGATCAAGAATTTTATGAACTCTGTGCTAGTTAGTTTTGTCAACTTGACACAACCTAGAGACACGTGGGAAAAGGGAACTGTGATTGAGGAAGTTCCTTGATCAGATTGGCCTGTGGCCATGTGTGTAGGGCATGTCCTTCATTCCTAATTCATGTAAGAGGGTGCAGCCCACTGCAGGTGGTGCCTTCCCTAGGCAAGTGGATCTGGGCAGTATAAAAAAGTACCTGAGCAAGCCAAGGGGAGTAAGCCAGTAAGGAAAGTGCTCTGTGATCTCTGATTCAGTTCCTACCTCAAGTGCCTGCTCCGACTTCCTCACTGATGGATTGTGACCTGGGAGTTATAAAATGAAATAAACCATTTTATTTCACCAAATTGGACTGGTTGGTGTTTCATCACAGCAAAAGAAAGCAAACTAAAACAAACTTTACTCCCCTGGACATACGCAGTGATACTGTTTAAATGGTGGTTACTGAGCTTATTTAAGAGTTCCCAAAGTATGCTGTCACCATTGCTGTGAGTTCATATGAGCAACTGACCAGCTATCTGGAAAACTCTTATTTCCTTGTGGTCATGGGGAAGTGGGTAAGAAACCCCAGTCCAAGCTTAGGAACTTAGGGCAGTGAATGGCTGTTGGGAGGGGGAGAGACAATCTTTTTCAAGTATGGGACTCTTGGTAGGTTAACCAGGCTCCAATGGATGGCCCCACACTGAAGGACATTTGGAGACATGAATTAGACTCTATAGGATATATATGAGACCTAGCATGCTTGAGGCCCCGAGTTTTTGATCCCCAGTACTGAAGCAAGTATATGTATATGGAGTACATGAAATTGGGAGGGGAGTAGTAACAAGAAAGTTGTGGATAGGGGATGGGTTTTAAATACCATCATGTTCTATTGTATGAAAATCACAAAACTTCAATAAAAATTAAAGAGAGTTTCCAATGTAATCACACTGAAAAGAAGCATGCCACCTGTGGGCTCCTTCCCATTCCTGCACATTCACTCTATATTTCAAAACTCATGGCAAAACAAATAGTATTAACTCATCATGGGTTAAGTAGTAGTCTTCAATCTGCTGCAAAGCTCTGGTGTAAACTGGGTGTGGTGGGTGTGTAAACCACCTTTAATTCCAGCACCTGGGAGGCAGAGGCAGGTGGATCTCTGTGAGTTCAAGGCCAGTCTGGTCTACATTGGGAGTTCCAGGACAGCTAGAGCCACAGGGAAATCCTGTCTCAAAAGGACAAAAAAAAAGGCAGTCCAATTTCATGTTTAAACTACTTTTGCAACTTCTTCCATTTATCCAACTTGAAACCAGTCTTCCACTGTTCTCTGACTCCTATTCTACAGCTTTTCCAGTATGATTCTCTGTGTAACTTTCCTACATCCTAGGGTTTTGTTAGTATGCTCCTTATTGAGTAATCATTTCTCTACAGTGTGACAGTGTGTTCTCCTCTTCCTCTTCCTCTTCTTCCTTCTCTTTCTCTGTCTCTTCTTTCATCTGTAGTGATGGGGATTGCAGTACTGGGGATCAAAAACTCAGGGCCTCAATTGTGCTAGGCCAGAGTTCTAGCACTGACCCACACCTCCAGCCCTTATTTATAATAAATTTTAATTTTTTGGTGTCACATACCTCACAGTGAATAAAACTGAAAAATTAAATACATTTAGAGAATCACAGAAATATTTTTAAACGTGTAGGGCAATCATACTAGATTCTAGTAAACAATGTCAGAAATTTAATTCTTGATATGATGATCTTCTAGAAATACAATATTCCTTACAATACATTTGCTGATTTCAATAATAATTTTTACATAATTTCAGAAGTTTACAGTTTGGTCATATCAAATAACAATTTAAAACACTATGAGAGTTGAGATATTCACTTTACTTTTGTATATTTTATATTTAAAGGTGCTATTTTATTTTATTTTATTTTATTTTATTGTCTTTTTTGAGACAGGGTCTCCCTATAGCCTCAGCTGGCCTGGAACTCACTATGTAGACCAGGTTGGCCTTGAACTCACAGAGATCCACCTGCCTTTGCCTCCCGAGTGCTGGAACTAAAGGTGTGAACCACCACGCCTGGCTTAAAAGATGTTATTTTGTATCTAATCTAGAAAAACAGAAATCTGTCTTTTTTTTGTATTATAAATGGGCTGATGGTAGAATTTGCGGTCAAAATGACAGTTCCTTTAGTTGCATTTCTTTTATTAGGGAAGTTGGCATCAATGTCAAGTGATGCTATTATTTGTTTGGCAGCAAGAATATCATATCATGAATATATTTCTTAATTTTCTTCAAATAATTTCTTCATTTGATACTTTGAATGGAATTATATAAGTAAAATTTAGGTTCCTTTATCATTTTTAATATGTTAATGTGACTTAATATACACTATCATGTTATTACTAAGAAAATAATTTGAGTGGGTATCATTTGAGAAAAAATATTTGAATTAAATTATAAATTTCTGTATGTCATTTATAATTTCCTAGTTTAAATGCAATGGATACTTTAGAATTTATTAATGATCAACAAGTTCTTCCCATCCCCAAAACTCTACTCCTAATTGTAACTTTCAAAAGAACAATACATGTCTAGTTTATCAGAAAAAAGATAATTGGTTCCCAATTGTAGAAAAAAAATGTTTCTACACATACTAATTTTGTTGCACAAAGAACATTTTTCATGTGTGGAGAATTACGGTAGTAAATATATAAATGATCCATCTTTGGAGTCATCTTTATAAGAAAAATTTGGAAGGATAAGCCATTTGTGATAAAAATTCTTTTCCTTACATGTGCCGTTCTTATTCTGGGAAGAAACTTTAAAATCTGCTTCTGGAGGCTGGAGGTATAGCTCAGTATGTAAGGATCTTTGGTTTATTCTTACTACACAAAGGGGGATTCTGCTAATGATTGATGTTTTTGGACTTTAAATCATGAATTACATGTTAATCCTGGCTTGGTGAGAGTTTGAAAGACAGATAATGATGCAACAAACTGTTGCCCTGGGTATCGGGGGAACCTGTTCATGTAGCTGGTTGATACTTTCTCTGTTCACTTGAAGTGAGTATATAGCATCTTCAGTGTACAGAGAACATAGTATATCATTACTATGTCTACTCAAATTTATACCACGGAGGCTCTGATATGGATGGCATGGTCTTGCTGTAGAACTCTAGAGGTCTGTATTACTACTTTCTTATTAGGACCAAATTATGTCAGTTCCTCTCTTGGTGGTATAAGTTTTAAAGAGAAACAATTTGTCATTTATTTGGGAAAATGCCTCATCTGATACCAGATCTTCCACTAACTGAACCAATATGGGCAAAACCATGATTATTTAGGGGATTCACCTTTAAGCCTTTGATCCTGAAAGTATCTTGCCTACGAATCTCAGAATATTGACATTTGAGCTAAGCAGATCCAATTAATGTGAAGGAGACAAGAATAAGTTCTGAGAAGAGTCCGGGGGAGTGAGACAAGAGAAGGTAATGGGCGTCATGATGACCAAAATACATTATACACCTGTATGAAATTGTCAAAGAACAAAACCTTAATACAAAATAATGACTTCTTAGGGATTTTGAGATGTTCAAGTTTATGAACCATATTATGCGAGAGTACAAGTCAACTTAGCACTGAGGCACAAGCATTCGTGAGCTGTGATATTTACCATGTACATGTCTTTGACTTCCAACTCTTCTTGCTCACAGGCACAGAGATGAAAACATTCTTTTAAATTCAAAGTGTCATGCTGAGTGCTAGAGACTGAGTTAATCTTCTTTCAGAGACATACTGCATCCAATACAGCAACTACAAGCACACTTCCACATGGTTGAGTTTGCAATAATCGCCATCATCAGGCATGAATCACCTGGTTTTACAGAGATCACATGAGAATTTGAAAGAAGAGAATACATCTTCTAACTATTTGATGTTAACATGAATTCCGAAAGAGCCTTTACGAAAATGACTTTTTCTGAACATTTTAATTTCTATCAGAAGATTGAGAGGCTATGAATTGATTCTTCCTACAATGGTCCTTAATCCATGTTAAAGAAACAATGGGAGCTCTCTCCCATTTCTGGCACCTAAGCATGTGCATCACAGACACTTAAAGACCAGAGAAGATGCCAGTGTGTGTGTGTGTGTGTGTGTGTGTGTGTGTGTGTGTGTATGTGTGTGTGTGTGGTGTGTGTGTGTATTTAAATTGTTCTATTTCTTTTTTCAACGTAAATTTTTTATTGAATTTTTGTTCATTTCATACAAAACATCTTAATTATCTTTATACCCTCTTCCCCATCCTCACTCCACCATAGCCCCACCCACCAGATTTTAAGTATTCCCTCATATACATTAAGTCCTATCTGGTCAAGCATCTGTACTAAGATGTCCCTCGGTGCAAACTCATCCACTGGGGTCTGGTCAACCCCTCCCTTAAAGACCAATTCTCCACCTCCCAGCAGTAATCTGCTGCCAATAGTTCTTCAGCTAAATTTGGGGCCTGCTGCCCATTTCCCAAGTTCTATGCTGAGTTTTAAATCATTCTGTTTCTTATCTGACTCTTAGAACCAATGGAGGAGCATGATGTTTTCAGTCCTCAGTGATCAGTGTCAGTGCAAACTCCACAGTGTAGAAGTACAATCATATAATCTAAATATTCTCCTCTTACTGTAAATCTTCCTTAGAAAATAGTGGAGAGCAGAAACACCAAAGAAATATTCACTGCCTATATTTGAGATGACTCAGCATCATCTTAACTCAATGAGTCCACGAACACCTACAATCTGGAAACTGCAAGAGGAAGTAAAATTTTCCCACTATGACATCTGACATCAGCCTTTTGATCTCTGCCCTTCTAGTTTTGTTACAATCAAATTGAGAAACTGCCTAGTTGGCTTCCCATCTGGAAATACCATAGCCTGTTTCAACTGGTATAGATTGCTGTGAATTATGGCATGGCAATTACCGTTTTTATCTCGGCTACCGATCATATTAACAATGGTTTGTGGTTCAGAGTTGCCATCTGACTTCTCTAATTCCAGAATTTTGTCAACCATATTTATAGTATAGAACCCATTTACATGGTAGACCGTCACAATAAACATCTAATACATTCTACATGAATCCACAAATTGGGCTAAAATGTATTAGTGTTTTCATTATTCTTAAAGAGGTGGCCTCTGGTTTTCCATGGATACAGAGTCACTTAGTGGGTTTTCAAGTCTTACTATGTAAAGTCATTGTAAGGTCCTGAGGTTACTTTCTCATTACCATGTTATGAAAGTTCAAGTATCTTTCTTTGGTAGCAAAAGAGCATGCCTAGACTTCAAAAAGTCATTCAAATAAATTCTAGGACCAGCTCTAGGGGCCATGTGAGAACATTAAATATATGAATTCACGGATAAAATACAGTATAGGATGTGGCAACATTATGATGTAGAATTTTGTTTCTCCAAACACACATTACTGGAACAATTGGTAGACTTTGAATAAGGTTAATATGTTTAGCTAAAGATGATATGATTCTAAAAATAAGAGACTTCAAAGACTCCACAAGGAAACTCCTAGAGCTAATAAGCACTTTCAGCAAAGTGGCAGGTTACATGATTGACGTACCAAAATCAGTAACCTTCATGTATACCAATGATAAAACAGATTGGGAAAGAAATCAGGGAAACACTCCCATTTATAATAGCCTCAAAAAATAAAATGTCGTGGAATAAACCTAACCAAGGAAGTGAAAGATTTACATAATGAAAACTTTAAAACACTGAAGAAAGAAATTGAAAAAGATAGCAGAAGATTGAGAGACCCCTCATGCACATAGATAGTGTTCTACTTTGTTCCTCCACTGCTGTGACAACATACTCTGACCACTGCCAACTTGGGGAGGAAAGGGTTTATTTGATTTACATCTCCCAGGTCACAGTTCATCACTGAGGGAGCCCAAGGTAGGAACTCAGGGCAGGAACCCGGAGTCAGGAGCTGAAGCACGGGCCATGGGGGAACACTGCTTACCAGCTTGCTCCCCTGGCCAGTGTTCAACCTACTTTCTTATATAATACAGGGCAACCTACCCAGGGTGGCACCGTACACAGTGGGCTGGACCCTCCCACATCACACAATCAAGAAAATACCCCACAGACATAACCACAGGCCAGTCCAATGGAGGAAATTCTTCAATTGAGGCTTCCTCAACCCAGGTGCGTCAAGTTGACAACTAAACCTATCCAGCACAGATGGGCAACATCAAAATGTGAAAACGGTCCTCCTACAATGGCAATCTACAGGTTCAATGGAGTTTCCATCCAAATTCTAACACAATTCTTCACAGAAAATGGAAAAACAATCTTAAAATTCATATGGATGCACAAAAGAGCCCAGATAGCCAAAACAATAGTGAACAATAAAAAACACTTCTTGTGGTATCTCTATTCCTGATTTCAAGTTATACTACAGATCCATAGTAGTAAAAACCGCATAATACTAGCACAGATACACAAACATTGACAAATGGAATAGAGTCAAAGTCTCTAATATAAGTTGATGAATCTACAGGTACCTGCTTTTTGACAAAGATGCCAAAAACATACATCAGAGAGAAGGAAGAATCTTTAACAAGTGGTGTTAGGAAAAGTTTATATCTACATGTAGAAGATGAAACTTGGTTCTTTTCTCACATCCTGCACACAAATCAATCCAAATGGATCATCTATCTCAATGTTAGACGCAAAACTCTGAAACATCTAGAAGAAAGACTGGGGAATAAATTTCAAGATACAGGCTCAGGTAAAGACTTTCCGAATAAGACCCTGGTCACCCAGGAAAGAAGACCAACAATCAACAAGTGAGAGTTTATGAAATTAAAAAGCCTTTGTACTACAAAGGAATCTGTTAACTGATTGAAGAGGTAGCCTACAGAATGGGAAGAAAATCTTTGTAAACTATACATCTGACATTCCGTTGGTATCTATAATATACAAGGAGTTCAAAACACCTAACACCAAAAACACATAAAGTCAACCTAATTAAAAAGGGGGCTATGGAGCTAAAAAAATTCTCAAAAGAAGAAATACAAATGGTTAAGAAATGTTTAACAAAATTTCACCATCCTTAGCCATCAGAGAACTGAAAATTAAAACTACTTTAAGATTCCACCTTACTTCTGTCAGAATGGTAAAGATTAAGAAAACAAAAAGCAACAAATGCTGGTGAGGATGTGGGGAATGGGGTGCATTCTTGTACTGTGGGTGGGAGTGCAAATTGGTGCAGCCACTGAGGAAGTCAGTCTGGTGGTTTATCCGCAAATTAGCAATAGATCTAACTTATGATTCAACTATACTGCTCCTGGGAATACACTCAACGGGCTCTATTTCTTACTGCACAATATCTAGGACATGGAAACAGCCTAGATGTCTGTCAACCGATTGATAGTGAAAATATGGTACCTATATACAATGGAATTTTATTCCGCTATAAAAAATGAAATTAGGAATTTTATAGGTAAATGAATGGAGCTGGAAAACGTTATACTTAATGAGGTAATCCAGACTTGGAAAGACAAACAACACATGTTCTCACTGGTACGTGTACCTTAACATCCAAACTTTACATGTATGTGTTTAATTTGGAGTATCCATAAATGCCTGGAAACTAGAAAGAGACCATTGGTAGAGAGGGGGAAGAAAGATCTTAAGGATTGGGCATAGCAGAAACAGGTGGTATGAATGGGAAATGCAGAATAATGAAGAAGGAGGTTTAAGTGGGGAGAGGGGTAGGGGGTAGAGCAAAGCAGGGGGTGGAGTGGTGAGATAACTAAAACTAAGAATGTTTGAAGAAGTCATGTGGAAACCCATTAGTTTATAAACTGTATTTTCTATCTATCATCCATTTATCTATCTTTCTAGCCATCATCCATCCATCTATCTATGTATCTATCTATCAATCTAAATGCCATCTATCTTCATATAAAAGAGGTTAAATGGAGTTACATAGGAGATTATGCTTCTCCCAGAAGACATTGGTAGCCAAATAAAAAGCCGGGTACTGCTGGGCATGGTGGTGCATGACTTTAATCTCAGCACTCTGGAGGTATATGCAGGTGGATCTCTATAAGTTTCAGGCCAACCTGCTCTATATAGCATGTTCCAGGCTAGCCAGGACTACATAATGAGACCTTGTAATAAAAAAGTTCAGGTCTAGGTATGGGATATTGCCTCTTGAGTTGTTGCTCAGAGGTGTCCTGGAGACATTAAAAATAATACAAGTCTGTTGCCACTGCTGTTGGTGGCCCAACAGAACTTGATGGTAAGATCTTATTGCTAAAATACTGCTCATATTGGTCACAGAACTTGGAGAAATGAAGTTCATGCTGACCAGGAAGTTTCATCCCTGCTAGCTAGCTTTCAGAGTACTGAAAGACTCTATATAGGCTCTTGAGGGAAAAGTCATCAACAGCATTACCCACCTGTGAACCCTGTGATGTATAATAATGACTAGTATGGCAACATATGTCCATGGGTGCAATAGTGGCACAAATGTTATAAGGGTAACCAGACACTTTCTGATTACATTTAGGGCCCATTCCATAGGAAGAAACATGCCTGGTATTTGAAATCTTACTAAGAACCTATGGTTGGGGAACTCACAGGCCCCAGGGTGAACCAACTACTATTAGTCTCCTAAAGGGAGAAAGTATCAAACTGCCATCTGAATTTGTATTTCTCTACACATAAATTGTTGCAGGTCTCAGACTTCATAGGTGAAGTTCCATTGTGCAGTGAGTCCTGGTTAATGAAAAAACACAAACTGGCCAAAGTGCAGAGAATATCAATGGATAAGCTCAATCACAAATGGAACATCTATATCACCCCACCCCAAGGCCCAGAGACCATCACAGAAGAGGACATGGAAAGACTGTAAGAGCCAGAGGTTGAGAAGGACCAGAGTGAAACAGTGTCTTCTGAACATGGCAAGGCTGCTATACTCATGAACTTAGAGCAGCTGTGGCTGTCGACACATCATTGCACAAAAACAAGACCATCAGCATTCTAGCATGGAGGCGAAAGGGGTTAGAGTCTATACCTGGCTGAGGAGCTGTGGACAGTTGATGGCTTCTGGAAGAGGGTCACTTCTTCAATGGTGTGGTCTCTGATAGGTTGACCATACTCAACTAGATGGCCCCACACCAATGAGAATATGGACAGCACAAATTGGACTCCATGTGTTATTTTTATTTTTATTTTTTTAAAGAGGGCAAGTTGGGGCTGGAGGGACAGCTCAGTGGTTAAGAACACTGATTGCTCTTGCAGAAGGCCCAGGTTCTGTTCCCAGAACCCACATGGCCCCTTAATACCAATCTGTTACTCCAGTTCTAGGGCATCCAACACCCTCTTCTGGCCTCCACAGGGTTTACATACACATGATGTGCTTACATACATGCACGTAAAACACTCATACACACTAAATAAAAATAAATAGTTAAAATGGGGCTGGAGAGATAGTTCAGTGGTTCAGAGCACTCGATGGTCTTGCCAAGGACCTGGTACACATACATACAGGCAGAACACTTATATGCATTAAATAAATTAATAAATCCTAAAATAAATAAATAAATGAAGTAGAAGCTGGGGACAGGTATGAAGTCAGGGGTGGATCTGGAAATTGTTAGGGGGAGGATTGGGGAATGACTACAATCAAAATATATTGTACAAAATTTTCAAAGAATTAACAAAACTATTTTTTAAATATGTTACCTAAAAATTTCAGATGATGTTCCTGTCAATTTGATAACTGTGTAGTAGGTGATGAGAATGTCCTTGATTTTTGGAATTGTATATTGTAGAATTTAAGGTTAAAGAGCGTAATAAACCATCAGAAACACTGTATTGGTGTTTTCATAGCATCATCTGTTTCTTACCACCTTCTAGGTCAGTCAAACTAAGAGATGTAACAAATAAGAATGGATGTGGGATCTTGTGAACATTCCTCCCATATAACCTCTAATGCATATTACAACCTTCCTTCAAGGTATATTCATGTCGTGAAAAAACTTGAATGAATAGGAGTGTTCTCCACCCTGTGTAAAATGTCATAGCTGAGTTTGGAGAACTACAAAGTGTGAAGGCATTAGGGTAGGAGATCCAATTGGAATCTTGCGTTCAGTACTTTCTGTTTTTATTATATGGTGCTATTGACATGTTCATTCTTGCACATGCTCCTTTGTCATTTGTTATTCAAATGACACACTGCCTGCCTGTTTGAAAAATTCCCTAGATCCAGCAGCAGCGATGGTAATGTTTCTTCTTTCCTCTCCAAGGCCTGATAATAATTTTATTGTTTCCATGATCAAAAATAAAACCTATTGTGTTATATGATGCTCACAACTTTTTAAACACACTGTTTCGCCCTATTTCCTATGCTATTTGTTTGTTCAGGAAATCACTGCACCATTCCCATGTACGAGGAACCCTGTGAGAGACTGAACTTTTCTTTTTCCTGGGAAGACATTTGCTTTCTGCAATCTTGCTGTTTCCTAGAACTCTAACTTGTAACTGGAATATATGTTTTCTTTTTTATTTTCATTTCCTAGGATTGACACAACAAAGCATTACAAACCGTATGACTACAAATAACAGAAACCTATTTCTTTGCAGCTCTGGAAGTCAAATATCAAAATCAAAGTGTTGTCAGGACCATGCTACTTTCAAATGCTCTAGGGAAGAATCTAGCCTCGCCTCTTCTAATTTCTAGTGGTTTCCAGCAATCCTTGACGGTCCTTGGCTTGTAGATTTACCACTCACAAATCCCCTCTTATTCACATTCCTTCTATGCTGTGAATCCTCGTCTCCATGTCCAGATTTCTCTCTGCTTATTAGGATACTAGTCCCGTTGGACTTAGGGCCCATCCTAATCCACCGCATACTATTGACTTCATCACATATGCAAAGAAAGAATGTATTTCTAAATTCAGCTTCCAGGTGGATGTAAAATTTAAGGATCATGATTTAATCCAGTATGTTCAACTCTTTGGCTCACCCAAATTCAGACCCTTTACACATGTAAAATAGATTTACATCATCCCAATACCTCCTAAAGTCTTACTTATTCTATCATTAAATCTAAATCTATAATCTTTTCTAAATGTCCACTTCCAGATTTTCGCTTTTCCTGCTTCATGCACGAGCTTGAATGTGTGACCTGTCAGCGTCCTACTCCCACTGCTTCCTGTCATGCCTCCCCCACCATGATGAACTTTTATCCCTCTGGAACCATCAGCCCAGATACACATTTCCTTCTCTAAGTGCTTTGGTCATGGTGTTTCACAGCATCAGAAAAGTAAATAGGACAGATGTTCTGTATCCTTGAAGTATCAAATATTCAGGCAAGATTTTATTCATTATGTAAAAATAAACAGCACATCTATCTCATTAAGATGTAAATTTGTTTTTATATGTCATAAGTGGTAACATTTTATGCAACCAAAGAGTTGTTTTAAAATAAACTGTTTCTTAACTTACTACTGGTAAATGTTTGATTTGTATACTGTTTTATATACACACATACTGAGTGTTGCATAAATTTTATCGGGCAAAAAGGACATGAGAGTCATTGAGATGATTCAGTTAGCAACAGAGTTTACCACCAAGGGTGATTCCCTGACTGTGGTTCCCTGGACCCACATGGTGGAGAGGAGACACCTGACTTCATCAAGTTGCTCGCTCTCTCTCTCTCTCTCTCTCTCTCTCTCTCTCTCTCTCTCTCTGACACACACACATTAAACAAACAACAAACAAAAAAGGAGAGAAAGAGAGAAAAGAAAGAAAGACAGGGTCACGAATGGAAAATGTATAAAAGGCTCAAGTCTAAAACAAATTCTTCCAGTAGGAAAAATTTCAGTATGTTTCAATGCACAGAATAATCCTCTGTGAAAATGTGCTCTGTCCTCTGAGCCCCCTTGGACACTGGCCTTACTCTCTATGGTCTTGAATTCTACGCTTTCACCCAGTCATTTTTCCTTAATTTTGCTCGGTCTCTGACTCTTATCAGGACAGCAGATAATAGTCATAACTCCTGTTAGCTATCCTCCCTATACTCCCTACTCCACCCTGCCCTCTCATTCTTTACCGCATTGAATCTTCAGTATTCCATCATTCCCCCTTGCCCCTGTCTATCATTGCATTCTATCTCCTTCTCCATAAACCCTCTTCATGGACCTTTCCTAGTCTCCTGACCTCTATGGATTTTCAAATTAAAAGACACATATATGAAGATAAGGCTAACATCCATTTATGAGAGAAAGCGTATGATGTTTGCCTTTCTAGGTCTGGGTTATCTCACTCAGGCTGATTGATTCCAGTCTATCCATTCACCTGCGAATTTCATAATTTCATTTTCCTTTTATAATTAAATACTTTCTTTGAGAATTTGATACATGAGTATTGTCTTTGCATTATTTCCATCCCTCCCAGGACATCTTCAACTTCTCCCATGTAACCCCCACTCCCTCTCAATTTCTTGTCCTTGTCTTTTTTCTTTGATTATTGTTACACACACACACACACACACACACACACACACACACACACATAATGCACTGAGTCCGTTTAGTGGGACATATGTGGACCTGTGTTTAGGACTGTCCATTTGGGATTAGATAACCTCTCAGGGTGCTAGTACCTGGATAAAAACAGATTCTCTCTGTGCTCAATAGCTTTAGTGTCAATTTGACACACCTGGGTTAGGGAGCCTCACTTGGGGAATTTCTTCCTATGGCCAAGTCTGTGTAGTATTTTCTTGGTTGGTAAGTGATGTGGGAGGGCCCAGTCCACTGTGAGCACTGTTACCCCTGGATAGGTTATTCTGCATTGTATAAGAAAGCAGGCTGAGCATAGGCCAGGGGAGCAAGCCAGTAAGCAATGTTCCTCCATGGCTTGTGCTTCAGCTCCTGCCTCCGGGTTCCTACCCTGAGTTCCTACCTTGGGCTCCCTGATGAATTGTGACCAGAGAGATACAAGCTAAATAAACCCTTTCCTCCCCAAGTTGGTATTGATCAGAGTATTTTGTCACAGCAATGGAGAAACAAACTAGAACACGCCCTTCCTCAGCATCCATTGATTTCCTATAGTTCTTCATCTTGAGGTGGGACCTCATGACATTCCCCCCATCCACCTTGGCATGTGACTGGTTATGTTATTATGTAGATCTTGTTAGACTACCACGCTGTGGAGATTTTTTTGGTGCAATTTCCCTATCATGCCTAGAATGCATTAATGCAATAGTCGTCTTGGTCCTCTAGCTCTAATATTCTTTCCGCCACCTCTTAAATGATGTTTGCTGAGTCTCGGGTATAGACATTACATTGTGGTTGTACCATTTAAGGCTGGGCACCACAGAATCACTTATTCTCTGCTCTTAACCAGTTGTGGAACTTTGTAATAGTCTCCACCTACTGCAAAAAAGGAGTTTCTTTGATAAGTGATGAGAGGTTCACTTGTCTATAAATATGAAGATATGCACTTGGAATACAGCAAGAAGTCTCCTTGGTCTAGGAAAGTGACAGAAATAGCTTCTACTCTAGGGTCTGCCATCCTTCTAGCCATGCGTACTTGACTATGTTTACAGTACCTACCTGCTTACTTTCTATTGCTGTGATTAAAAACACTATCCAAAATCAACTTGAGGGAAAAGGATTTATCTTATTTTACAACTCCTGGGTCACAGTTCATCACTGAGGAAGTCCAAGGCAGGAACTCAGGGCAGGAACCTAGAGCATAGATCATGGAGGAACGCTGCTTACTGGCTTGTTTCCCTGGTCCGTGCTCAGCCTGTTTTCTTATACAATACAGGACCTCCTGCCCAGTGGTGGCGCCACCCACCGTGAGCTGGGCCCTCCTACATCACTCAGCAATCAAGAAAATGCCCCACAGACATGGCCAGGGATCAGTCCAATGGAGGCAATACCCCAGTTGCAGCTCCCAGGTATGTCAAGTTGACAACTAAAGCTATGTAGCATAAGTACTATGCAAGGATTCCCTTCCACTGAGCATGCCTTAAGTTCAATCAAACAGTTGTTGATTACCTCCAAGATAAAAGTGCCACTATTAAACACTTAGAGATAATACGCTGGTCCAGTCCTTGTTGTGGTTCGTAGGCTTACAGCTGGGTAGGATCCTTGATTTGTTTCCTCCCTTTACAGCCTGCATAGCATCTTCTGATACTGTAAGAGCTAGTCTTTAGGGCTGAAGCTTCCAGGTCAGTTCCAGGTCAATTGTTCCAAGTTCAGTGCCCAAAGTATGTTGTGTCCTCAGCAATGGAGTTTTAACTGCAAGTTCAAGGGGCAATTAAGGGCTGTGACAATAGCCTGTATTATTTTGGGAGTCTCTTGGACTACTCTGACTAACAACTACAAGAGAGGTTTCCCTTGACTGGTACTGTGATTATTGTTATATAGCGTTCAAGTCTACACCATACACTCATATTTATATTATATGTGAATTTTTCAGCAGGCTTACTACACTTCCCTTTGGCTTTTCACACCACCTAAACATTATCTCTTTTGCCTTTCTGCCTCCCTATATAAACCTCATCCTTTCCTTGCCAGTCAAAGTACCCCCAGTTGCCCCTTGATAACCCCTGTCTCCTACTATCCCCCTCTCTCAAGCTCCTTCCTTCTCCTCCTTACCCATGGCTCCTTTCCATTTTCTTGGCTCCTGTGGTTATGTCAGGATATATACTCACATTTAAGGATTCAGAGATAGGATTCACAAATGAGAGAGAACATTATTTTTTTGTTTTGTTTTGATTTTTGTTTGTTTGGAGTCTGGGTTACCTCTTTTAGTTTAGCTATTTTTAATTCCATTCATTTACCTGCAAATTACATTTCATTTCATTTTTCTTTACTATTGAATGGAATACCATTGTGTAAATGTACCACATTTTCATTATCCATTCATCAGTTAAGGGACATTTGTTTCCATTCCCTAGCTATTGTGAAAACAACATAAATAAACACAGCTAAGCAAATACCTCTGTAGTGAGTGCTATAGCTGGATCATATGCTATTTTTAGTTTAATTCATTTTCAGTTTTTTAAGAGTTCTCCACACTGAATTCTACCAGTTTGCAATCCCATGTGCAGTGAATAAGAATTCCCCATTCCTCACATCCTCACCAACATTTGATGTCATTTGTTATCTTGATCTTAGGCATTCTGACAGGGGCAAGATGAAATCTTAAAGTAGTTTTAATTCGCATTTCCCTAATTACTAAGGATTTTGGACACTTTTAAAGGTTTTTATTAGCAACTTTTATTTTATCATTGAGAACTCTCTGTTCAGCTCCATCACCAATTTTATTTTTCCATCACCCATTTTTTTAATTGGATCATTTGTTTTCTTGATTCGCTATTAAATTTTTTATTGAGCTTTTAAGATTTCATACAGTATTTCACACTCACATCCACACCCCATCCCCCATCCACACCACCCCCACTGAACCCTATGCACTCTGCCATACATACTTAGTTCTATTTATTCAGGTGTTTGTATCCAAATGGCCTTCAGTGTAAATGCATCCACTGGAGTCTAGTCAGCCCATCCAGTGGTCATAGGTAAGTCATATTCTCCCTCACCTAGCAGCAACAAGTCTCAAATAGTTCTTGATATAGTGCTTACCCACCACCTATTTCTCACCTCTCCTTTGGGCCCCTATTTAATTGAGCTGACATGGGTCCCATGTTGGATGCCACCGCTGCTGCAGGCTCACATGAGCAATCCTCCATTGGCCTGGAATCCTCCACTTCATACCCTCATGAACCAGCTTTGGCTCATACAATCTTTCTGTCTTTTCTTCCACAATGGTCCCTGAGCTGTGGGTGGGTGAGGTTCCATATAGGAGTCCCTTCCTGAACTCTACAGTCTCTTAGTCTCCAAAGCTTGGCCAGTTGAAGCCTTCTGTGTGTAACACACTCTGAGGTACATGGAAGCCTCACTGGTGAGAATTGAGGGGTGTATTAGCCCTCTCTCTACCCCTTATTCCACTGTGTTCCATGAACCTTTGTTGTAGGAAATCAACTGCAGATGTGTCACCTAGTACTGGGCATATCCCAGGTATATGTTCTCTATGCCTGACTAGATGTGCAACTCTGCAGTAGCCTCCATCTGCTGCAAAAAGAAGTTTCAAACATGAATTCATTTAATTTCAGCCACCTGATATTTGACAAAGGTGCTAAGAACACACAATGTAGGAAAGATAGCATCTTCAACAAGTGGTGTTGGCAAAACTGGATCTCCACCTACAGAAAAATGAAACTTGACCTTTATCTTTTGCCCTGCACAAAAGTCAACTCCAAATCGGTCAAAGACCTCAATATACAACCTGAAGCTCAGAAACTGCTAGAAGAAAACATAGGCAGCACCCTCTAAGATATAGGCATAAAAAAGGACTTTCTAAACTGAACACCAGCTGCTCAGGCCCTAAGGCCAAGAATCAATAAGTGGGACCTCATTAAATTACAAAGTTTCTGTACAGCAAAATAAACAACTAAGGAAGGCAAGGGGAAACCCATTGAGTGGGAGAAAATCTTCAGCAGATACATATCTGACAGAGGATTAATATCCAGAATATACAAAGAACTCGAAAAAGGAAAGAAATAAGACGATAAACGACCCAATAAAAAGATGGGTGATAGACCTAAACAAAGAGTTCTCAAACGAAAAATAAAAATGGCTGAGACACACCTTAAAAAGTGCTCAACATCCTTAGTAATTAGAGAAATGCAAATCAAAACCACTTTAAGATTTCATCTTACCCGAGTCACATTGGTCGAGATCAAGAGAATGGAAGACTCCAAATGCTGGAGAAGATGTGGAGAAGTAGGAACGCTGATTCACTGCTGGTGGTAATGCAAACTCGTGAAACTACTATGGAAAGTAGTGTGGAGAACCCTCAAAAAACTAAAAATGAACCTACCATATGATCCAGTGATGCCACTCCTTGGCATATACCCAAAGGACTCATCATTCTGTAAAGATACCTATACATCCATATTTGTTGCTGTTTTCTTCACAAAAGCCAAGAAATGGAAACAATCTAAATGTCCCTCTTCTGACCAATGGTTAATGAAAATGTGGTACATCTACTCAATGGGGTTCTACTCAGCAGTTAGAAAACATGAAATTATGAAATTTGCAGGTAAATGGATGGAGCTAGAGAGTGTTATACTAAGTGAAGTAACGCAAATGCAGAAAAGCAAGCAATGTACGTTCTCCCTCATTTGTGGACTGTAGCACCAATCCCTTATATGTGAGCATATAAATTCTGAAGTAACACCAGGAGCCAGGTAAAGGCAAAGGATACATGGAGGTAAAGGAAAAGAAACAACCTGAAAGGGGGGTAGTAGGGAACAGATGCTACCTGAGGGAGGTGGAAAAATCATGAGCAATGGGCAGGAAGGAGACAAGGGAGGGACATGCAAGGGACCATGGTGTGGGGGATGGAGGGAAGTCAGGAATGGAAAGATGGTGGGAGTTGGGAGGTATTTGGGGAAGGGTCAGAATAATGGGGGCAATTTGTCTAGGAAGGGAGGGAAGAGGTAGGCTGGATGAGAATAAAAAGAGTAGAGATGAATGAATATCAGGGGGCTAGGAAATCTAGAGGGAAAAGTGATGCCACAGAAACCCTGTGAGAAATGCACATATAGTATCTGAACATTAATGCATAAGTGTACCCGAGAGCTGTTTGACAGGGAATGCAGTGCCAGATAGAAAAAACCTCTGTTAGAGTGACAGTGATGCCATACAGCACTTATCAAAGAAGCTTCATTTTTCAAAAGATGGAGAGGCCACTGCAGAGTTGCACTTTTGGTCAGGCACAGAGAACATACACCTCTGAGATGCCCGGTACTAGGTGACACATCTGCAGTCAAATCTCTAAAACTGAGGTCCATGGAAAATAGCAGAATAGGGGGTAGAGAGAGGGCTAAT
>NW_008331606.1:3555064-3572524 GCF_000622305.1 Nannospalax galili
ACCCCCCCCCAAATATATAAATACAATGATGTTTAAGGAGGGGGATAGGAATAAGAAATCAAAGACCAAAGGATTTGCCAATATGGTGATCAGCTTTGGTGGAATGATGAAGGTTTTCTTTAGCTCTGTTCTTTTTTTTTTTTTTTAATACTAATGAATTTATTGGCTTGCTAACAGAACATAGGGTGGGGATTTATTTACTTCTTCTATTGTCTTCTTCTTCAATATCTTTCTTCAAAGATTTAAAAAGTTCATTGTAGGATCTTTAATATCCTTAGAGTTATTCCTACATATTTTTTAAAGCTATTGTGAATGGGAGTGTTTCCATGATCTCTTTTTCAGATGCTTGTTATTGGTATATTAAAGTTTAATGACTTTTATAAATTGTTTTCATGTCCTGGCACTTTGCTGAAAGTGTCGATAATTTCTAGATGTTTTCTGGTGGAATCTGGGGCTTTCTTATGTATAATATCAAATGGTCTGCAAATAGGGATAATTTGACCTCTGCCTTTCTCATTAGAACTTCTTTAATCTCCTTCTCTTGTTTTACTGCTCTAGTTAAGGTTTCAAAAAGAAGTAAAGCTAGTGCACAATCTTGTCATGTTCCTGATTTCAATGGGAATGCTTCCAGTTTTTCTCCATTTAGAATGATGTTGGCTGTGGGTTTGTCGTATATTGCCTTAATTATGTTGAGTTATGCTCCCTCGTATCCAGTTCCCTCTAGAATGATTATCATGAAAGCATGTTGGATTATGTCAAAGATATTTTCTGAATCTATTAAGATGATTATGTAATTTTTGTCTTTACATTCATTTATATGATTTATTACATTAATTGACTTATGAATATTGACCCAGCCCTGTATCTCTGAAATAAAGCCAACTTGATCATGGTGGGTGATCTTTTTGATATGTGCTTGTATGCAGTTTGCAAGTATTTTATTGAGAATGTTTGCATCTATGTTTATTAT
Source organism: Nannospalax galili (assembly GCF_000622305.1). Lineage (NCBI taxonomy): Eukaryota > Metazoa > Chordata > Mammalia > Rodentia > Spalacidae > Nannospalax > Nannospalax galili. The sequence goes on from NW_008331606.1 coordinate 3,556,035, forward strand.
GGATATTGGCTTGTTTACTTTTTTTCTTGTTTTTCATGTGTCTACCTGGTTTGGGTGTTAGAGTAATACTGGCTTCATAGAACGGGTTTGGGTGTTTTCTCTCTGTTTCTATATCTTTTCGAATAATTAAGCACTATTGGCTATAGTTCTTTGAAGGTCTGGTAAGATTGTGCTGTGAATACATCTGGCCTTGTGTTTTGTTTTATTTTGTTTTTAGTTGGGTGGCTTTGTATTACTGTTCCTTGTTTATTGCAGATTTGTTTAATCTCTTACTTAATCTCTCTTGGAAACTAGGCTGGCCTTCTTGAAGTCACAGAGATCCTCCTGCCTCTGCCTCCTTCCTGAGTGCCGGGATTAAAGGCATGTGCCACCATGCCCAGCAGAGTACAGGTTTTTAAAGGATTCCTTTATAAAGTTATGGAACACTTTGATGTTTGTTGTAATGTTTCACTTTTCGTCTCTGATTTCCTTGATTCGGGTTTGATCTTTCTTTGTTTTGGTTAATTGGAATAAGCGTCTTCTTTATGTTTTCAAAGAACCACCTCTTGGATTCATTGATTCTTTGTACTATTTTCCTTCTTTCTATTGCATTGATTTCTGCTCTGATTTTTATTATTTCTTCTCATCTACTGTGTTTGTTTTTTTTTCTTTTTTTCCCAGATACTTAAGTTGTACTATTAATTCATGTATTTGTGCTTTTTCTGCTTTTTTTAATGTATGCACTTAGAACTATAAACATTCCTCTTAGGTCTGCTTTAATGTGTCCAGAAGTTTGTTGTGTTTTGTTTTCATTTTCATTTAGGTCCAAGAATATTTTTCTTTCCTGTTTTCTTCATTGGCCCAGTCTTCACTCAGTATTGTGTTGTTTGATCTCCATAAGTTTATTTGGTTATTAAAGCTTCTTTTTGTGTTGATTTCAAGCTTTTTTTCATTGTGGTCTGATATGATACATGAAATCATTTCAATTTTTTGTATTTGCTCACGTTTGTTTCCTGCCCCAGTATGTGGTCTATTTTAGAGAAACTTCCATGGGCTGCTGAGTAGAATGTGTATTCTTTGGTGTGTGGGCAAAATATTCTATAGATGTCTGTTATATCCTTTTGATGTATGGTTTCATTTAATCGGCTGGTTTTTTTTGTTTATTCTTTGTCCAGATGGCAAGTCTATTAAAGAAAATAAGTAACTGAAGTCACCTACTATTAATCTCTTGTGTTTAATTTATGTCTTGAAGTCCACTAGTACTTTTTATGAAATTTGTTGCACCAGACTTTGGTGCATATGTTTATGATTGTAATGCTTTCTTGCTTGTTTCCTTGATCAGGATAAAGTAACTGTCTTTATCTCTTTGGATTAATTTTAGTTTGATGTCTATTTTGCCAGATATTAGAATAGCAAAACTTGCTTGTTTTTTGGTCCATCTTGCTTGGGGTTCTAGTTAGCTTTCTATTGCCACGATAAAGACACTGACCAAAGCCAACTTGTGGAAGAAAGGGTTTATCTTTTTCTTACAACTCATGGGTCATAGTTTATCACTGAAGGAAGTTAGGGAAGGAACTCAGGACAAGGGCCTGGAGGCAAGAGCTGAAGCACAGCCCATAGAAAAAAGGCTACTTACTGGCTTGCTCTATGGCCCATGTCCAGCCTGCTTTCTTATACAATACAAGACCACCTGCTGAGGAGTGGCACCGCTCACAGTGGACTTGAACCTCCCACATCTCTCAACAATCAAGAAAATGCCTCCACATACATGTACACTAGCCAGTCCAATGAAGGAAGTTCCTCACTGAGGTTTCCTCTATCTAGGTGGGTCAAGTCGACAACTAAAACTATCCAACACACTTGGAATATGTTTTTTCCATTCTTTCACTCTATGGGGGTGTCTGTCCCTGAAGATGAATTTCTTGTAGACAAAAGATAGATTTTGTTTCTGAATTCACTCAACTAGCCCGTGTAAAGTTTAGGACAGCATCTGTGACCATTTAGAATTTGGAATACGTTGTTCCAGGTTCTTCTGGCTTTTAAAGTTTGTATTGAAAAGTTTTTATTTTGACAGATTTTCCTTTATACGTAACTTGGTTTTTTTTTTATCTTGCTTTCAGTATCCTCTCCTTGTACGGCATATTAAGTGTTTTTGCTTTGATATGCCATGGGGAATTTCTGTTTTGGTCCTATCTACTTGGTGTTCTGTGTGCTTCTTTTGTCTCTGTCTGTATGTCTTTCCTTAATCTAGGGAAGTTTTCTTTTGTAATCCCGTTAAGATTTGTTCAGTACCATTGACCTGATATTCTTATCCTTTCACTATGCATACAATTAATAAATTTAGTCTTTTCATGGTGTCCCACAGCTCCTGCATATTCAATTTCTGTGTTTTAATTTTTATCACATTCTTTGCTTGAGTGGTTCAGTTCTTCAACCTTATCTTCAATTTTTAATACTCTGTTGTCCCCTTGATTCAGTCTGACAGGCTTTCTCTTGTTTTTTTCTAATTGACTTATTGAGTTTTTCCATTCCATCTTCATCTCAGCTTGAGTTTTCTTCAATATTTCTGTTTCATGAATTCACTTTTCCAATCCTGAATTGTCTTTGCCATTTCGTTCAGCTGTGTATTTTATCCTCTTCAGCTTCAGTCAGGAGTTTACTTCTATCCTCTTTGAGTTCCTTGAGATGTTTGTGTGTTCTTCAAGATCCTCGAGTCCTTTGATTATGGTTATGACTGTTCTTTTAAGTTCTGTGTCCCAGAATTCCTCTGGATTGTTCTCCTTGTAGAGCACTTTTATAATCCTGGTGGAATTGGGAGGTAACATACTGTCTTGGTTTTTCAAATTATTTATGTTTTGCAATGTGTCTTTGGCATGCGAATTTATTTTATTGGTTATGTGTCTGCTAGGAAATTCCAGCTTATCTTTGGTGAGTGTAAGTTTGGTCCTGTTTTTAGTGTTATTATAGTTTGCTTGATTTCTCATCAGGTAGGAATAGTTAGTTGGTCTGTGATTCAGTTTCTTATTTTTGATATTTTATTGGAGGGACGGGGGTGAATTCAGTCTTCTCTGGTGTGTGAGGTGGGTAATCACAGCTAAGGCTGCCAGTGTGGAGTAGAGCTGGCTTGGGGTGGTGTGGCTCTAGTTAGGTCACTAGACTAGTTCATAGCTGGAACAGCACTTTCCAGGCCTAGTCCCAGATTTAGTAACTTGAGTTGGATGGATTCTGACTAGTTCACTGGTTGTTCCAAAGTATTCCAGGAGCCCAGTCTGGGCCTAATCCCAGAGAGGAAAGATGGCTACCGAGTGGGAGCAGGTTCTGACAAGCTCACCAGGGTAGTCCAGAGCACAAGAGCAGTGGGTTCTGGGCCTAGTCCCAAAGGATGAAGATAGCACCAACAATTTCAGATTTTTGTAAGAACAGAATAATAATCCAGTTGTGCAAATGTACTATATTTTTATTATTTGTTCATCAGTTCATCAAGATCTAGGTCGTTTCTATTTCCTTGCTATTGTGAATAGAACATTAATGAACATGGATGAGCAAGTATCTCTCTAGAAGAATATACAGTTTTGGGGGGGTATATGTTCAAGAGTGGCATAGCTGATTATGTGGTAGATCTATTTCTAGCTTTTTGATGAACTGCAACACTGATTTCCATAGTGACTGCATCAGCTTTGACTCCCACCAACATGAGTAAGTGTTCCTCTTTCCCTGTATTCTCACCAGCATTTATCAACATTTTTCTGGATCTTAGCCACTATGGCTGGAGTAAAATGAAATCTAAAAGTAGTCTTAATTTTTATTTCCTTGATGGCTAAAGATATTGAACATTTAAAAATATTGTATTTAGGTTTAAGTGTTATTAGTGTCTTGCATGTCTTCATGTTTGTAAGTGCAATGTATATGCAATGTCTGAGGAGTCCAGAAGAGGGCATTGGGTCCCCTGAAACTAAGTTACAGATAGTTGTTAGCTTCCATGTGGCTACTGGAATCTGAACTCAGGTCTTCTGTAAGAGTACCAAGGGCTCTAAACTGCTGAGCCATCTCTCCGGTCCCAGATATTGAACATTAAAATAAATATTTCTCAGCCATTTATGTTTCAGTTTTTAAGAACTCTGTTTAGTTTTTGCCAATTTTTAATTGTTTTTCTAATTTTTAATTTTTTGACTTCTTTGTATATTCTAGATACTAACCCTCTGTTGGATGTATATCTAGTAAACATTTTTCGTATTCTGTAGTCTGCATCTTCATTCAAATGTTGGTGTCTTTTGTTGTACAGAAACTTTTTAGTTTAAGGTCTCATTGTTGATTGCTAGTCTTAGTGTCTGTGTTATCACGGTTGTGTTCAGAAAGTCCTTTCCTATGGTATCAGTGCATTCCCTAATTTTTCCTGTATAAGATTCAGAATCTTAGGTTTTATGTTGAGGTCCTTGATCCCTTTGGAGTTGAGTTTTGTTCATGGTGAGAGATATGGATATAGTTTCATTCTACTATATGTAGTTATCCAGTTTGAGCAACACCATTTGCTGAAGATGCTGTTTTTCCTCCAATGTGCATTTTTGGCCCCTTTGTCAAAAATCAAGTGGCTGTATATATGTAGACTTATATCTGGATTCTCAATTCTATTCCATTAACCAATATGTATATTTTATGCCAAAATTAAGCTTTCTTCATTACCAAAGGCTTTTTGAAAAAATCATATGGAAACTTACTTCAGTAGTTGCTTCTTTTATACAGTTTAAATACAGTTACCTTATAATAAGCAGACAATGCTTCTAGCAGACACCACAGGATAGAAAATAAAAAGTCCAGTGCCAGGAATGGGCACCCTCTTTTGTGGTTGTTGACTGGGGATGGGGACTAGACCCTTAAACAATATTGGCTATTGCTCTTGGTTACCTTCCAGAACTTGAAAGTAAGACCATTTTGCTGAAGACACTACATCCATAAAATGTGGTACAAATGGACAAGTCAAGATGGTACTGACCTCAAAGAGTCGTCTTTACTGATTAAGTTTCATAATGCTGGAAGGTGCTATGCATACTACTGAAAGAGAAAAGAAATCATCAGTCTTACCCAGATGTGAACTCTGCAAGTTATGACTGTCTTGACAAGATATGCCCACTGGTACAATAGTGGCACAAATTTTATGGTAACCAACAACCTGATGATTAGATTTAAGGCTCACTTCACATGTTGAAGCCCATACATTGCACTGATATTAGGTCCTGTGACCAGAAAGGTCACAGCCTGTAAGCAAAAACCTATTACTATTATTCTAACAATGGACATAGTAGTAAACCAAATCCTAATGACTTATTTTATTCTTTACCAAGATTTAATATACTTTTATTCTTAACACATGGAACATATAGTATAACAATTTCATACTGAATAAATGATATTCGTTAAGCCAAAAAAGGAAAAAAGGAAGAATTTACATCTACAAAGGCTCTCATATAGTATAACAATTTCATACTGAATAAATGATATTCGTTAATCCAAAAAAGGAAAAAAAGGAAGAATTTACATCAAGTTTTTAGCTACATTATTCATATTGAAGTATGCAGATTTTATCACTGAAATAAATCTCAGTTGTGTTTCTTCATCAGGGACTTCAACTGAACCTAGAAACTTTTCACACCTCAATTAGAAAGAAAACAAAACAAAACAAAAACCCAGAACAAATAAACTATAAGCTGATTGGCTGCTGAGACAGCAAGGACTTTTTACAGAGACCTGTACAGCATCACACCAAGAGAGATGATGTCTGGCAAGAGATTAAATAGCTGTGTCTCACTTTGTGCAGGTCACCAACTTGTTAACTTGCTAATGACTTATTTTTATACCAATAGATTAACTTCTCTCAGCTCTCTCACCAGACAAGCTTATTCTTGTTGCAGATGGTGATTAATACAGAGATCCACAACGGGTTAATGTGAAGAAAATAAAAGACTGTGGAGTGATCTGCCGTAAAACAGACACCCTATCACACTCTCTCCTCCCAGGGCTCAGGGATCATTACTGAAGAGGGGGTGGGAAAGATTTTAAGAGCTAGAGGTGTTGGATGAATACAAGGAAACACTGTTTTCTAGACATAACAGCAGTTGCACATGTGAAACCACAACACTTGTGACAACATGCATAAGACTTGTGCAAGCTCTTTGTCAAGTTGACACAACCTAGAATCACCTGGGAAGAGACTCTGAGGGATTGTCTATATTGGGCTAGCCTGTGGGCATGTCTGTATGGTGTTTGAATTAAGCTAATTGATGTGGGATGAGCCAGTCCACTGTGTGTGGCACCATTCCCTAGGCCGGAGGTCTGGAATTGTTTAAGAGTTGGGAAATCCAACTGAACACAATAGGCATGCAAGTGAGCATGTATGCACTCATTTCTCTCTGCTCTTGACTGTGGTTGTGGTGTGAGTAGGTGTTTCAAGCTCCTGCCTTGACTTCCTGACAATGATGGATTGTAACCTGGAATTACAAGCTAAATCTTAACTGCTTTCTCAGTAAGTTGCTTTTTTGCCAGGGTACTCTATCACAGGAACAGAAGTGAAACTTGAACACTTGCCAAATGATCCGTAGACACAGAGATTTGGAAAATGTGTTAGTTAACATGCTGCCGCTGACAAATACTTGAGATAAACAACTTAAGAAGAAGAAACAGTGATTTTGCTTCATGGTTTCAAAGCTTTTAGTCCATGGTTGAGCTGGATCTGTAGCTATGACCTGTGGTGAAACAAAACATTGTGGTGGTTGGAGTGTGTGACAGAGGAGGTTGCTTACGTCACTGAAGCAGTACAAAATGGAGATAGGAAGAACACTTGGGACAAAGCAGTATAGTCCCCAAGGATATGTTCCAAGTGCTGTACTTCCTCCAACCAAGCTGCACCTCACAATAAATGCCAACAAATTACAAATCCATTAAATGCACAGATGATGTCAGAATCCTCACAGTTCATCTGTTTCCTCAAATCCCCAAGTACAAACTGTGTTAGCAACCAAGCCGTTAGTACATAATCCTTTGGGTGTACTTCATATCCAAACCATAACAAAGTATATTGAAATTTGTCTATTAAGTAGGAGATTCGAAGACTGCAAAGGTCACTTTTAACTCTTCTGCTATAATTCTATGCGGGAATTTTGATTCAGTTAAAAATAAATTGACAAACATCTCAGCAAACTAATCAGGAACATTGTGAGAGGCATAGTTTGTCAATGAGATACATTAGATTCAGATTTGATGGACAACCAATCAATGAAACAGACCACCTGCCCAATTGAAGAGGGGCAGTGAAGACATGAGTGAATTTGACAGTTTGTCTTTGTGGAAGAGGAATTTACAGAATGTTTCCTGACCTCCTGTTGTTTGTCCTTGGGCTTGTTTTAAAATAACAAACAAATAAACATGTCAATCATGACAGTGTCCCGGAACTTGAGAATTTGTATACTGAAATGATTTTTCTTTCTTTGACATATTCTGTGTATACCTTAGCTCTTCATCTGCAGGGTTGAATCTTTGTTCAGAAGTAAATTGGTGTGAGTTGCTGCCTTCATTTAGCGAAGCAGACAATTTCATTTTCTGTAGCATTTCTTTCAGAAGGTTTTGTTCATAGGACTTTAAAAAAATGATCATCTTTATTTTCCATCGCTCATTTGGCTCATTTGAAGTAGGAGTCCCCGATTGAAGATCAACTGTAATTATGCATGGTTTCTAATCTGTTTGAGAATGCAGATCAAATAAGAGCACTTGTCAGGATCTACTTGTATGGAGGATCAAGACTGAACTCATCCTTAAGAGCTTATGTGTACACTTATATTACATTCTACATATGCATATTTATTGTAGTAGTGACTTACAATATGGACATAATTTGGACTAATGACTTTTACTTAACTTTGCGACTAAAAAATTACTTTATAATGTAAACAAACTTTCTGAGCCAAGTTCTTTGAAAGAACAGTAAGCACTTTGAACTGATGAGTCATCTCTCCATCCCCAAAGAAATCCTTGATGAAGTAAATTTGTATTAAATATCAACTCTTGAATACACACCTTAATATTCTATGTGACAAAATGGGAAACACACATAAAGGGCCTCTAATGTATACCCAAGTATGGTGGTTAAATTATGGAAAATTATTGTGTGTTTCTTTGGGTTGAGGGATGAAGTAGTCTTACTTTTCATATAATTCTATTTTTATTTGAAAGAATTACTGATTTGCACATAGCTTCTGAAAGCAAGAATGAACATCATCCGTCTCGTCCATGGAAACATCTAAGCACATTTATTTTTTTCTTAAGGATGACCTTCAAGCTCCTATGTAAAACAAATACCTCCTCCATCTTAAAAAAAAGTTTTTTTTGAGGGGCTGGAGAGATGGCTCAGCAGTTAAGAGCAATGACTGCTCTTGTGGAGGACCCGGGTTCAATTCCCAGCACCCACATGGCAGCTACGAACCATCCTTAACTCCAGTTCTAGGGGAATCTGAAGCCCTCTTCTGACCTCCGCAGCACTGAACGACATGGGTGCACTCACATACATGCGGGCAATATACTCATACAGATAAAATAAATAAAATATTTTTTAAAAAAGTTTTTTTGAGACAGAGTCTGGCATTGAATTCACTATATATCCCATTCTGGCCTCAAATTTCTGGCAATTCACCTTTGTTGGGTGCCATGAGTGCTGGGATTACAGTCATGCACCACCATATCCTGCTTCAAGCAAAAAAAAAATTGAATTCCTTAAAGCTTGTATCCATCACAGTAAGATTGAGTGCTTCCTCTGAATAATTCAACTTTTTCAAAGAGATTGTTGGGAATATTAACCTACATGCATTTTATATTACGTATAATATTTTAATATCATTTGAAAGATGTATACTCATTCAGGAACCAATATATGATGAAGATAGGACTTAAGAGTCTTCATGACAGAGAAGCACTCTACCACTGAGCTGCATCTCCATTCCTTGATTTTCTGAGACGAGATCTCACAGTGCAGTCTAGGCTGGTCCCAAACTTGTGGTTATCCTACCTCTGACTCACTAGTGGAGGGAGTACAGGCATATACTGCCCTCTTGGAGGAGTTTTAATATTTTATTGATTAAAGAATTTCATACAATGTATTCTGATTGTATCCAGACCCCTCACCACTCTCCACCTTACTACTCCACCACACTTCATGTTATCTATTGTTATTTGTCTTTTTAAAAATGCCTATCGAGGGGCTTGAGAGATGGCTCAGCGGTTAAGAACACTGGCTGTTCTTGCAGAAGACCTAGATTTGAATCCCAGCACCCACATGGCAGCTAACAACTGTCTGTAACTCCAGTCCCAGAGGATCCGACAGCCTCTTCTGACCTCCGCTGGCATTACACAACATAGGTGCACTTACCTACATGCAGGTAATACATGCATACACATAAAATTTAAAAATAATAAATAAAAAATTTAAAAATGCCTATCAAGTCTAATCTGTGTTCCCCCAAAGCTCTTGGGTGTGGGTTTACTCCTTGGAGTCTAATCAGCTTACCAGGCATCACATCAGTAAAGAAACCAATAATTTTTAAATGGCCAGGACATGCTATCACAACAATCATGGATGGGCAAAAAAGTATTGGAAAGGACAACATAGAATCAAGTATTTAAATGTAGTAATATGCAAAATTCATTGATACGATTTCAAATTCCACTCTGGAAATAAACTTTAAAAATACCACTTGTATGGGTGATGGAGAGATGGGTCAGTGGTTAAGAAGAGCACTGGCTGCTCTTGCAAAGGACCTGGGTTCAATTCCCAGCACCCACATGGTGGCTAACATCTGTCCATAACTCCAGCTCCAGGGGATCCGACACCCTCTTCTGACCTCCGTGGGCACTGTACGATACAGGCAATACACACTGATACACATAAAATAAAAATAATAGATAAGATAAATATCATTTGTGACCCTGGTGGTGTAGCTTTGTGACAGAGTACTTGCTGTACAGAAGCGTTTTAGTTTAAAGAGGTCCCACTTGTTGATTGCTGACCTTAATTCCTGAGCAACTTCTTTCTGATTTAGAAAATCCTTTCCTACACCCGTATCTTATAAGTTACTGCCAATATTTTCTTCTAATAGTTTCAGGGTTTCCAGCATCACATTGAGGTCTTTGATCCATTTGGAGTTGACTTTTGTGCAAGGTGAAATATTGCAACATGTACCTACACCATGAAAAGACAGATTTGAAATTGACCACCCAATGCTATAATAATGTTGTGGTATGACTGTGAAATGTCTACCATAGCCTCACATGTTGGAACACTTGTTCCTAGCTGGCAGTACTGTTGAAAAAGGTTGTAGAGGAAATTGGTCATTAGGGGAGGGCCTTGAGACTTTATAGCCCAACTCCTCTGCTTCTTGAGTATGGATGTAATGTTACCACGGAGCCTCCTGCTCCTGTCACCATGCCTTTCCTGCCTGTTACTGTGTTTCCCCTGAGAGGAGGTACTAGAGCTCTCCGGAACTGTAAGCAAAAATAAGCCCTTTCACCTGTAAATAGTCTCATCAGGATGTTTTATCACAGCAATGAGAAAGTAACTAAGACACGTAAGGGGCTAGAAAAAAGAAAAAACCAAACCCTAAATGAGTAGAAGGAAATAAATCACAAAATCAGAGCAAAAATATACCAGAGACTAAAAAATGAAAAGCTCAATGAAAAGGATATTTGAAAAGATAATGAAACTGACAAAGTCAAGAACAAAAGGGAAGAAAGCATTCAAATCAATGAAATCACAGATGAATAAGGAGTTGTCATAACTGAAACCACTGAAATACAAAGGACTATTAGTAATAATTTAGAGTAAGTATACTCCAACAATTCAGAAAACATAAAGGAAATGAATGTTTGTGGACACATATGACTTCTCAAAATTCAACCATGGAAACAGAGAATTCGAATACACAATAACAAGTAATAAGACTGAATCAACATTAAAAATTTTAAATTACGTGCTGTCTGTGTATATGTCTGTGTAGGGGTATGTGCATGTGTGTTCAGCTACCCAAAGAGGCCATAATAAGATATTGGACCCCCTGGAGTTGGAGTTATATGCAGTTGTGAGTTGCTTGACATGCAGGGGAGGGGGACAACCAAACTCAGGTCCTCTGCAAGAGTAGTACATGGTTTTAACAACTGAGCTATTTTTTCCAACCCTGAATCAAGTTTCTAAAGTCTCCCAAGGAAGATGGCTTCACAGTTCAATCTTAGTAAACCTTTGACATGTATTCTCAAATTATTACCTACTTGAAAGGGAAAGAAGCCTTATAAACTCATTCTATAATGTCAAAAGTACTTTGATGTTAAAAACACACACAAACATACAACAAATAAAGGAAACAACTGACCAAGATTTGTGTTGAATATAGATGAAAAATCCTCAACTAAACACTAGCAAATAAAATCCAACAGTATATATAAAAATATTATATATCATGAACAAGATGAATTTAATGAATAGAACGAAGCTTCAACAAATGCAAAGTAATAAACACAACAGATCAGGTCAGCAGAAGGAAGAATACAGACCGTGCGCTCATCTCAGTGCAGAAAAGCATTCAGCCAAATTCTTTACTTCATGAAAAAAATTTTCAAAAAATTAAATACAATAAGAACATACCTCAACTACATATGATAAACCCACAGCCTATATCGTACTTAAAGGAGAAAAATGGATTTTCCCTTCTAAATTCAGGAAGATGAGGGTGATCACTTTCATCACTCTTAATCAAAATACTACTGGAAGTCTTAGCTAGAGGAATTGAGCAAGAGATAGTAATAAAAAGCCTTCCAAATAAGAAAATTGTCATGAATCTATGCACAGGAAAAATCCTTAAAGTGTCTACCAAGAAACTGTTAGAACTGATAAATTCAGTAAGGGTTGCAGGATGTACAGTCAATGTATGAATCAAGTGGGATGGGTCATGCCTACAGTACTCAGGAAGCTAAGGCAGGAAAATTACTGTGAGGCTAACCTGGACTAAACAGTGAGTTCAAGGCCAGCCTTCTCTAAAAAAAAATGAATGAATAAATAAAATCAATGTAGAAAACTCAGTATTGATTTATACATCAGTAGTGAAATAACTAAGCCAGATTTGTAGAAAGCGATCCAATTCACAGTAGCTACAAAAAGAGAATACATAAAAGTAAGTTTGAGCCGGGCGTGGTGGCACATGCCTTTAATCCCAGCACTGGGGCGGCAAAGGCAGGTGGATCTCTGTGAGTTACAGGTCAGCCTGGTCTACATAGTGAGTTCCAGGACAGCTGGGGCTACAAAGAGACCCTGTCTCAAAAAGACCAAAAAAAGTAAGTTTGATGAAGGCTATGAATGAATTCAGCCTAGTAAAGTACAAAATACTGCTGACATTTCAGAAGACATAAAAGACAGAAAGACCTATAAAGTTCATTCCTTGGAAGATTTAGTATCATTAAAATGTCCATACTTTCTTCAATTTAAAGATTCAATGCAATTCATAAAAAATCAGTGACATGATATACAGATCATATACCCAGAATGTCTGGTTCTCAGAGGATAAATGAGACATCCTTAAGGGATCTCTGAAAGATTCAGCACCCCATCAATTTAATTGAGGCTGAATTTCTTTAAATCGAACAGAAAAGTGCAGGGAATGTTGTTTCTGTGGCTTTTGCACAACCTTGCTCTTATCACTACGTTAGTTTTGCCTTGAAATTTTGAGTTATGAGTATAAATAGTGCAAGATATTTGTTATAATACTCTGTTCTAAGAAACAGCCAGCATCTTGGCATCACTTCCCTAGGGAGATGGAAGACAAAGGAACAGTGTGTTCTTTATAGTCAGTGAAGTGGATAAGAGGTTTCAAGGCTTAGTGCTCTTTATCCACTTAATATAACCCCGGGTCCCACCTTTTATTTGACTGAAAGGACTTTCTGGTTGACTCTTTTCTTCTTGATATTGTCATGTATTCTTTGAGCTACAATCTCAAATCTCAAAGAAGTGCAGGTGTGGCTTTGCTGTTACTCCATTTTTTTAATGTATAAAAGATTAATCAATCAAGTTCCAACAGCATTATATGTCATTTGATTACCTGCTATGTAAAAGTGCTCTGCATCATTTGAATTTCAAGCCACATTAAATGTTCTTCTCAAAGGCTTAGGAAAATCAAAGTATCATTTTAGTTTGCCATCTATAATTGGACAGTATTTTATTTATTGTCTGCCAACGTAGTGTTATCTCCTTCTGGTAATCACATCCCAATTTCCTTCTGACAGGTTATTAACAATACTCGTTTTTGGTCTATATATGCTTCCAATATCAGAATTCTACCTCTTCTTCAGGGATATAAGTTATGACCTGGGCTTAAGCCCTTGGTACTGTGCATTCTCTTTGCTACAGTGAATACTTCAAGGATGATATTAGCTACAGTGATTTGTATACTATGGGATCAACTCTTATTATTCCCCATTGGATTGAAATAATAAGCATTTAAAATTTGGAGGTAGAGAATTAAATTGCAAACATTGAAGTGAGTGTCAGTCTGAGAATGTAGTCAACAAAATGAATGGATAGGAGAGCAGAGTGTGCACAGAAGTCTCCATCCCATTGCTATGCCTGAATCTAGCTTTAATTGTAAATGGATTATCTCCAAACCTTTTTAAGACCAAGACATTTTCCCTTTTTCTCCTTAAGTCCATTTGTGTTGGGTTTCCTACTACCACCAAAAATTACTAACTTGCAGCCTACTGACTTCTTCAGCAGTATTGCATATGCATCTGTTTCCCAATGTGGACCTACTATCTTCTAACACTCTTGAACCATCATTCCAGTACTGTGTTAAAATTTACTCAATGAATAATTCTTTCCAGTCTTTTCAGCATACAATAAAAATCAAGGTTAGTTTTTCATTTTGACTTCCTAGACATACTCTTGAAATTTTGATTTTAGACAGTCATTTCCTCCTGAGAAACTTTATTATGTGTACTTCCTATTGATGTTTCATAAGAAAAAGTTAGAGAAGGTGAACTCTGTATCCTTGTCTATCTCTGTCCCTTCCATGTCCATAAAGATGCTGCCCACAACTATTCTTTACATACATACATACATACACACACAAACATGCAATAAATGTTACAACAAAAGAAAACATGGAGGCCATCAATAAGTGGCATTGCATTGTAAAAGTGTTTAGAAGGGATATGTCTTGTTCTGCCGTCTGCATAAAGCCTTGAGCAGTTGTTAATGAAACTGATACTCTTGGAAAATTGTTGTTGAATGTATTTTAGACCAGTGTTGTCTTATGTAAATATTTGTGTGGGGGGAGGGGAGGCAATTGAATGAGGAAACTAACAGTCAAGTTATGTTTTCCAAAGGGGAAAAAAAACCAACAAAACTGTTATGGTTGAATTCCTCTTTTTTTCTATACAAAAATTAAAAAGAGTTTAAAATGGGTAAAAAAAAATGGAGAAAAGAAGAATAATTAACTTGTGATTTCATATTAATCAAAAGTGTCCTCTGAGCTATGAAAGTAGCATAAAGAAGGGTCCAGTATGGTGATCCATGCCTTTAATCCCAGCACTCTGGGTGGCAGAGGTAGGCTGATGATCTCTGGTAGATCAAGGTGAGTCTTGTCTACATAGCAAGTTCCAGGCCAGCTGGGGCAATAGGGAGACCCTAACAGAAAAAAATTAACAGAAAGGCATCTGTGATGAAGGAAAGTTAACAGGATTCAGTGCCATAAGATCTTCTCTTAAAGAATTGCTAAAGAACACACAAAAAAAATATGGAATTGGAAAGAAGTCTAATTGAAAAGAGGAAGGGGATCAGCAGGAGCAGGAGGAGGAAAAAAGAGGGTAATATGTGAGGCAACATTATCAAACTTATATATGTGTATGCAAATGCCATAATGAAACTCATGTATAATCAATATATGCTACTATATGACTTAAAAAAATGAACTGCAAAAGGGATTTCTAGATAAAATGGCAGGCTAGAAGATTCCCCTATGTGATGTGGTTAAGAAGAAAAGTCAATGTGAGAACAAAATAGCTCAGTTGGTAGAGTGCTTCCCTAACATGCATGAAGCCCTGAGATTGAAACCCAGCACCACAAAAACCAGGTTTGCTGGAGTGCACCTATCATCTCAGAACTCAGAAAGGTAGGCCTCTGTCCCTTGTGCATATAACCAAGTCTCTACATTTGAAGGACTAGAAAAGAAGGTACTCCAGCAATCATTTTATTTTTCTTATTTTGTCCTATGTACTTATTTTTTTTTAAACTACAGTTTTAGCAGTATTTTCACTTTATTATAGTTTTAAAAATACATTTGGGCTCTGCTTCCCTGGGCTGCACAACCCACCAGCCTCTTTCCTGGATACTGGGGCTGACCTCTAGGCCCAGAACCACCACTGCTTCCTGATTACTTGCATCCTGATGAACCCAGTTCCTTCTGGAGGTCCCCAGGAACCCTCTGGGTCTGGTCCCGCCCTCACCTCCTTCTGCTTCCCTGGGCCTGCACAACCTGCCAGCCTTTCCTCTTGATAAGTCCATGGGTGCCCACTGCACCTTAACTCCCCCAGCCACATTCACCCTCCAATCTCCCCCACTGGTCTCTCCTCCTATCCTGGGTACTGTCCCATTCCTTGTCTTGGTGCCCTAGACACCAGGGGAACCACCACTGCTTCTTCCAGATCCTGTGCATCCAGACCAACCCAGTTCCTTCTCGCTGTCCCCAGGAGCCCTCTGGGCCTGGTCTGGCCCTCATATCCCTCTGCTTCCCTGGGCTGCACAACCGGCCAGGCTCTTTCCTGGACACCAGGGCTGACCTCTTGGCTTCCTTATCCTTTGCATCCAGACCAACCCAGTTCCTCCGTACAGTCCCCAGAAGCCCTTGGGGCCTCTTCCCGACCCCATCTCCCTTTGCATCTGTGGGTGGCATGGCCACCAGCTGCCTGAGACCGGCATCTTTCCTGGGCCCTGCTCCCAGGCCAGTCCAACCCCCAAATTCCTGAGGACATCTTTCCAGGAGGGATCCAGACCTTAGGAGAAAGCCTGAGAGCATCTGATCCTCATCTGATTTGGGCCTCTGTGGGAACTACTGAAGACAAAAGCAATCTGGCCACTCCAATATAAAATCAAAAGAGAGAACCGCAGCTTAGAGGAACCAGCTTTTCATGCCCAAAAAGTCAACCACAAAGGCACATAAAGTTTACAAAAAGAAGCAGACCTAAACTTGAAAGTTTGAGTCTCACAAAAGAATCAGAAACTACAAAAGAAATTCACATCTCAAAATCACAGAGAAAACATAATAACATGAAAAACCAAAATAACATATCCCCACCAAATACCAATAGTCCTCTAGAGGAGTACAATGACAACCCCCTAGAGATAATGCAGGACATGGAACTCAAAAGAACAATTATAAACATGATAAAAGAATTCAGTGAATTTAAAGAACACACAAAGAAATCAAAGAACTGAA
>NW_008331606.1:3572964-3574735 GCF_000622305.1 Nannospalax galili
ATGGCACATCACAGTAATAAAACGAAACGTATTGAAGAAAGAGACAATACTGAAAGCTGCAAAAGAGAAACCACAAGTCACATATAAAGGAAAACCCATTAGGATTACATCTGACTTTTCAGTGCAAACTATGAAAGCCAGTTAAGAGCCTGGACCAAAGTATTCCCAATTTTAAATGACCACAGATGACAACTGAGATTACTATACGCAGCCAAAATGTCTATCTACTTAACTTTCTTTCTCTCTGTCTCTCTCTATCATCTATCTATCATCTATCTATCTATCTATCTATCTATCTAAAACCTGAGTACAGAAAGGACACATTTTGAAAATATCTGTCTATATCTATATCTATCTATATCTCTATATATCTTTAGCTATATCTATGTATGGGGGATAGAGGAAGTCTCTATCACCAAAATGAAGGCTATGAAAAAGAGACCTACAGCTAACATTATCCTAAATGGAGAAAACTCAAAGTATTTCCACTAAGTTCAGGAACAAGACAAGGATATTCATTTTTTTACTCTGAGTACTTGAAGTTTAATCTAGAGCAGTAAGACAAGAGAAGGAAATAAAAGATAGGCCTAAAAAGTTACCTAAGGCTAAATTAAAATGTAATGGGCTAACTTCTTTTGTGGAAGAAATTTTAAGTTAGCCTAGTGTTGGATTATTGATGAGGTCATTAATAGTAAATATTATGCAGATCTACAATGTAAAAGAGAAAGTAGGGCAAAAATAAGTATAAAATGTACAGTTTGGATTGAAGGAAACTCAATAATGTTGGAACCAAGGTATATTTTGGAAGAGTGGCTCTTCTTGATAAGAAGTTTAGAGCCATTAAGAAGAGGTCTCCAGATTTGTATTTGAAGAATGAAAAGAGTACCCTTAAGGCAAGATCCTACCTAGCTAAGTTTCCATCTTGTGGAAGGAAACGCCCTAAGTAGTTTTCTACTCCTAGAAACCCGCAACATACAAAAGCAGCTGTAAATATGTGGATCAGACTGGCCAAGAGCCACTCAAGTTGGCAGAGTCATTAACATATTTCTGGCTTTAGATGCATGAAAGATGCAAGAGTGAGGGGGTTGTTTGTTCTTCCTCCATGGTTCAAGAGAGCTGCCAGCACCACACAAAGTATAGCAGGTGAATCCTGGCATTATGGAGGCCCTAGGAGGCCATTGTGTGAATCTGTACAGGTGGAGCCTGCTTGGAATGGAGACCTTAAAATGTTCGAGATGCCAGAGTCATGAGATGTCTACCAAGGGGAATTGTATACAGGGAGAGGTACTAGTACCTAACAGAAATGTATGTTGCATACAGCAGAGCTGGGACAGGAGGAGACATGTAAGCCTTTTTAAACTAAAGTCCCAGACATCAGACGTGAAGCTACAGAATTTACAGACTTTGTTGTTTGCCTTTTTGGTTTTTGTTCTTGTTTCGGTCCAGTATTTCATCTCTATGCCACCAGTCCTTCCTTTTAGAATGCAAATGTGTGCTATTCGTATTGTTTGTTTTTATTTATTTATTTTTTAAATTATTTATTTAACAACCACATACTTAGAAGAAGCATTTCATTACATCAGCATTGATTTTGCCAATAACAATTTTCAGAGCTAAGATGCATCTCTTTCAAAATTGGCTGTAAATTTTTAGGTTTACAGTTAAATTAATACAGTTATACAATATTGAATATTGTTCACACAGAACATCCCAAACCATCTTATTCAACTGTACACCCACTTCCCAGATGGCACCCTCCCATAGCCTCCCT
>NW_008331606.1:3575933-3576829 GCF_000622305.1 Nannospalax galili
TGTGCCCACTCCTTCCCCTCCAGCTCCTCCCATATCTCTCCATCACTTTTTTCTGATAACTTCATATACTATTTCTTCTTCTTATCTTTTTTATGGGTATTATTGCTACTCTAACATTCCCCCTATGAAAAGGTAACCCTAAAATCTTTCAAGGATTAGATATAAGATCCCAAATACTTTTGACACCTTTGGCCTTTGGAATGGAGCATGTTCCTAAGATGTGCAATGACATTTTAACTTTTAGCCAAGAAACTGGCTACTTTTCTTTGGGGTCTTTTTACCCTAACTGCCAACCAATTCCTACCTCCTATTCTTATCACACCATCCTCTGAAGAGGTTACCCAAATTGCCAATAGGGAATAGGGACATAGACTACTCTAGCTTCTTCCATGCTGAACAGGGAGGCAGGGTGAGGCAATTGGAGTACCCCTTCAGTGGGTCTATCTAAAAGACTCCCAAATTGCATAACTCTTATCTGTAACAGCAAAAGAAAGTCCTTGAATCGTGAATAGGAGATGTGAAGGAGAAGTAAAGGCAAGAGTAATTAGCATTACAAGTTTAGACAGGAAACTAGATAAAAGTCAGAACAGGGCAATTTTCAAATGTTCATATGAGAGTCCATTGGAATTTCTTGACAAGGGCTTCCAAAAGCTTCCCTCTATTGGGTTCCTCCTTGTTTTTCTTTTGTCTTCCAAGGCTGGGCATGAGAGTGATGGATTCAGGATTTGCTTTCACATACTTTGATAGCTGTTGGAGTGGTTAGAATCAGTGTCAGTTCCCTCTCAAAGGCTTCTAGATAGGGGGAGAAAACAAATTTATCCATCATTTTAGAACAATAGCTGGTTGTCTCCCTTAGCTACAGGTGGGCACTACAGTATTGCAGACCAAGATTTGAA